>NW_028151948.1:0-141982 GCF_964638095.1 Poromitra crassiceps | reverse complement strand
ATGCGGTCTTAGCCTCTCTGGTGTCAACACTCTGTCTGATTTTGGATTTTTTTTTTTTTTTTCCAAAATCAGACTTGACACCAGAGAGGCTGAATACCGCACTGAGTCAATGCGATCTTAGCCTCTCTGGTGTCAACACTCTGTCTGATTTTGGATTTTTTTTTTTTTTTTTCCAAAATCAGACTTGACACCAGAAAGGCTGAATACCGCACTGAGTCAATGCGGTCTTAGCCTCTCTGGTCTCAACACTCTGTCTGATTTGGATTTTTTTTTTTTTTTTTTCCAAAATCAGACTTGACACCAGAGAGGCTGAATACCGCACTGAGTCAATGCGGTCTTAGCCTCTCTGGTGTCAACACTCTGTCTGATTTTGGATTTTTTTTTTTTTTTTTCCAAAATCAGACTTGACACCAGAGAGACTGAATACCGCACTGAGTCAATGCGGTCTTAGCCTCTCTGGTGTCAACACTCTGTCTGATTTTGGATTTTTTTTTTTTTTTTTCCAAAATCAGACTTGACACCAGAGAGGCTGAATACCGCACTGAGTCAATGCGGTCTTAGCCTCTCTGGTGTCAACACTCTGTCTGATTTTGGATTTTTTTTTTTTTTTTTCCAAAATCAGACTTGACACCAGAGAGGCTGAATACCGCACTGAGTCAATGCGGTCTTAGCCTCTCTGGTGTCAACACTCTGTCTGATTTTGGATTTTTTTTTTTTTTTCCAAAATCAGACTTGACACCAGAGAGGCTGAATACCGCACTGAGTCAATGCGGTCTTAGCCTCTCTGGTGTCAACACTCTGTCTGATTTTGGATTTTTTTTTTTTTTTTCCAAAATCAGACTTGACACCAGAGAGGCTGAATACCGCACTGAGTCAATGCGGTCTTAGCCTCTCTGGTCTCAACACTCTGTCTGATTTTGGATTTTTTTTTTTTTTTTTTCCAAAATCAGACTTGACACCAGAGAGGCTGAATACCGCACTGAGTCAATGCGGTCTTAGCCTCTCTGGTCTCAACACTCTGTCTGATTTTGGATTTTTTTTTTTTTTTTTCCAAAATCAGACTTGACACCAGAGAGGCTGAATACCGCACTGAGTCAATGCGGTCTTAGCCTCTCTGGTGTCAACACTCTGTCTGATTTTGGATTTTTTTTTTTTTTTTTTCCAAAATCAGACTTGACACCAGAGAGGCTGAATACCGCACTGAGTCAATGCGGTCTTAGCCTCTCTGGTCTCAACACTCTGTCTGATTTTGGATTTTTTTTTTTTTTTTTCCAAAATCAGACTTGACACCAGAGAGGCTGAATACCGCACTGAGTCAATGCGGTCTTAGCCTCTCTGGTGTCAACACTCTGTCTGATTTTGGATTTTTTTTTTTTTTTTTTCCAAAATCAGACTTGACACCAGAGAGGCTGAATACCGCACTGAGTCAATGCGGTCTTAGCCTCTCTGGTGTCAACACTCTGTCTGATTTTGGATTTTTTTTTTTTTTTCCAAAATCAGACTTGACACCAGAGAGGCTGAATACCGCACTGAGTCAATGCGGTCTTAGCCTCTCTGGTGTCAACACTCTGTCTGATTTTGGATTTTTTTTTTTTTTTTCCAAAATCAGACTTGACACCAGAGAGGCTGAATACCGCACTGAGTCAATGCGGTCTTAGCCTCTCTGGTGTCAACACTCTGTCTGATTTTGGATTTTTTTTTTTTTTTTCCAAAATCAGACTTGACACCAGAGAGGCTGAATACCGCACTGAGTCAATGCGGTCTTAGCCTCTCTGGTGTCAACACTCTGTCTGATTTTGGATTTTTTTTTTTTTTTTTCCAAAATCAGACTTGACACCAGAGAGGCTGAATACCGCACTGAGTCAATGCGGTCTTAGCCTCTCTGGTGTCAACACTCTGTCTGATTTTGGATTTTTTTTTTTTTTTTCCAAAATCAGACTTGACACCAGAGAGGCTGAATACCGCACTGAGTCAATGCGGTCTTAGCCTCTCTGGTGTCAACACTCTGTCTGATTTTGGATTTTTTTTTTTTTTTCCAAAATCAGAATTGACACCAGAGAGGCTGAATACCGCACTGAGTCAATGCGGTCTTAGCCTCTCTGGTGTCAACACTCTGTCTGATTTTGGATTTTTTTTTTTTTTTCCCCAAATTCAGACTTGACACCAGAGAGGCTGAATACCGCACTGAGTCAATGCGGTCTTAGCCTCTCTGGTGTCAACACTCTGTCTGATTTTGGATTTTTTTTTTTTTTTTTTTCCAAAATCAGACTTGACACCAGAGAGGCTGCATACCGCACTGAGTCAATGCGCTCTTAGCCTCTCTGGTCTCAACACTCTGTCTGATTTTGGATTTTTTTTTTTTTTTTCCAAAATCAGACTTGACACCAGAGAGGCTGAATACCGCACTGAGTCAATGCGGTCTTAGCCTCTCTGGTGTCAACACTCTGTCTGATTTTGGATTTTTTTTTTTTTTTCCAAAATCAGACTTGACACCAGAGAGGCTGAATACCGCACTGAGTCAATGCGATCTTAGCCTCTCTGGTGTCAACACTCTGTCTGATTTTGGATTTTTTTTTTTTTTTTTTCCAAAATCAGACTTGACACCAGAAAGGCTGAATACCGCACTGAGTCAATGCGGTCTTAGCCTCTCTGGTCTCAACACTCTGTCTGATTTTGGATTTTTTTTTTTTTTTTTTCCAAAATCAGACTTGACACCAGAGAGGCTGAATACCGCACTGAGTCAATGCGGTCTTAGCCTCTCTGGTGTCAACACTCTGTCTGATTTTGGATTTTTTTTTTTTTTTTCCAAAAATCAGACTTGACACCAGAGAGACTGAATACCGCACTGAGTCAATGCGGTCTTAGCCTCTCTGGTGTCAACACTCTGTCTGATTTTGGATTTTTTTTTTTTTTTCCAAAATCAGACTTGACACCAGAGAGGCTGAATACCGCACTGAGTCAATGCGGTCTTAGCCTCTCTGGTGTCAACACTCTGTCTGATTTTGGATTTTTTTTTTTTTTCCAAAATCAGAATTGACACCAGAGAGGCTGAATACCGCACTGAGTCAATGCGGTCTTAGCCTCTCTGGTGTCAACACTCTGTCTGATTTTGGATTTTTTTTTTTTTTTCCCCAAATTCAGACTTGACACCAGAGAGGCTGAATACCGCACTGAGTCAATGCGGTCTTAGCCTCTCTGGTGTCAACACTCTGTCTGATTTTGGATTTTTTTTTTTTTTTTTTCCAAAATCAGACTTGACACCAGAGAGGCTGCATACCGCACTGAGTCAATGCGCTCTTAGCCTCTCTGGTCTCAACACTCTGTCTGATTTTGGATTTTTTTTTTTTTTTTCCAAAATCAGACTTGACACCAGAGAGGCTGAATACCGCACTGAGTCAATGCGGTCTTAGCCTCTCTGGTGTCAACACTCTGTCTGATTTTGGATTTTTTTTTTTTTTTCCAAAATCAGACTTGACACCAGAGAGGCTGAATACCGCACTGAGTCAATGCGATCTTAGCCTCTCTGGTGTCAACACTCTGTCTGATTTTGGATTTTTTTTTTTTTTTTTTCCAAAATCAGACTTGACACCAGAAAGGCTGAATACCGCACTGAGTCAATGCGGTCTTAGCCTCTCTGGTCTCAACACTCTGTCTGATTTTGGATTTTTTTTTTTTTTTTTCCAAAATCAGACTTGACACCAGAGAGGCTGAATACCGCACTGAGTCAATGCGGTCTTAGCCTCTCTGGTGTCAACACTCTGTCTGATTTTGGATTTTTTTTTTTTTTTTCCAAAAATCAGACTTGACACCAGAGAGACTGAATACCGCACTGAGTCAATGCGGTCTTAGCCTCTCTGGTGTCAACACTCTGTCTGATTTTGGATTTTTTTTTTTTTTCAAAAATCAGACTTGACACCAGAGAGGCTGAATACCGCACTGAGTCAATGCGGTCTTAGCCTCTCTGGTGTCAACACTCTGTCTGATTTTGGATTTTTTTTTTTTTTTTTTTCCAAAATCAGACTTGACACCAGAGAGGCTGAATACCGCACTGAGTCAATGCGGTCTTAGCCTCTCTGGTCTCAACACTCTGTCTGATTTTGGATTTTTTTTTTTTTTTTTCCAAAATCAGACTTGACACCAGAGAGGCTGCATACCGCACTGAGTCAATGCGCTCTTAGCCTCTCTGGTGTCAACACTCTGTCTGATTTTGGATTTTTTTTTTTTTTCCAAAATCAGACTTGACACCAGAGAGGCTGAATACCGCACTGAGTCAATGCGCTCTTAGCCTCTCTGGTCTCAACACTCTGTCTGATTTTGGATTTTTTTTTTTTTTTCCAACATCAGACTTGACACCAGAGAGGCTGAATACCGCACTGAGTCAATGCGCTCTTAGCCTCTCTGGTCTCAACACTCTGTCTGATTTTGGATTTTTTTTTTTTTTTTTCCAAAATCAGACTTGACACCAGAGAGGCTGAATACCGCACTGAGTCAATGCGGTCTTAGCCTCTCTGGTCTCAACACTCTGTCTGATTTTGGATTTTTTTTTTTTTTTTTTCCAAAATCAGACTTGACACCAGAGAGGCTGAATACCGCACTGAGTCAATGCGGTCTTAGCCTCTCTGGTGTCAACACTCTGTCTGATTTTGGATTTTTTTTTTTTTTTTCCAAATTCAGACTTGACACCAGAGAGGCTGAATACCGCACTGAGTCAATGCGGTCTTAGCCTCTCTGGTGTCAACACTCTGTCTGATTTTGGATTTTTTTTTTTTTTTTTTCCAAAATCAGACTTGACACCAGAGAGGCTGAATACCGCACTGAGTCAATGCGGTCTTAGCCTCTCTGGTCTCAACACTCTGTCTGATTTTGGATTTTTTTTTTTTTTTTCCAAAATCAGACTTGACACCAGAGAGGCTGAATACCGCACTGAGTCAATGCGGTCTTAGCCTCTCTGGTGTCAACACTCTGTCTGATTTTGGATTTTTTTTTTTTTTTTTTTTCCAAAATCAGACTTGACACCAGAGAGGCTGAATACCGCACTGAGTCAATGCGGTCTTAGCCTCTCTGGTCTCAACACTCTGTCTGATTTTGGATTTTTTTTTTTTTTTTTCCAAAATCAGACTTGACACCAGAGAGGCTGCATACCGCACTGAGTTAATGCGCTCTTAGCCTCTCTGGTCTCAACACTCTGTCTGATTTTGGATTTTTTTTTTTTTTTTTCCGAAATCAGACTTGACACCAGAGAGGCTGAATACCGCACTGAGTCAATGCGGTCTTAGCCTCTCTGGTGTCAACACTCTGTCTGATTTTGGATTTTTTTTTTTTTTTTCCAAAATCAGACTTGACACCAGAGAGGCTGAATACCGCACTGAGTCAATGCGGTCTTAGCCTCTCTGGTGTCAACACTCTGTCTGATTTTGGATTTTTTTTTTTTTCCAAAATCAGACTTGACACCAGAGAGGCTGAATACCGCACTGAGTCAATGCGGTCTTAGCCTCTCTGGTGTCAACACTCTGTCTGATTTTGGATTTTTTTTTTTTTTTCCCAAAATCAGACTTGACACCAGAGAGGCTGAATACCGCACTGAGTCAATGCGGTCTTAGCCTCTCTGGTGTCAACACTCTGTCTGATTTTGGATTTTTTTTTTTTTTTTTCCAAAATCAGACTTGACACCAGAGAGGCTGCATACCGCACTGAGTCAATGCGCTCTTAGCCTCTCTGGTCTCAACACTCTGTCTGATTTTGGATTTTTTTTTTTTTTTTCAAAAATCAGACTTGACACCAGAGAGGCTGAATACCGCACTGAGTCAATGCGGTCTTAGCCTCTCTGGTGTCAACACTCTGTCTGATTTTGGATTTTTTTTTTTTTTTCTAAAATCAGACTTGAAACCAGAGAGGCTGAATACCGCACTGAGTCAATGCGGTCTTAGCCTCTCTGGTGTCAACACTCTGTCTGATTTTGGATTTTTTTTTTTTTTTCCAAAATCAGACTTGACACCAGAGAGGCTGAATACCGCACTGAGTCAATGCGGTCTTAGCCTCTCTGGTGTCAACACTCTGTCTGATTTTGGATTTTTTTATTTTTTTTCCAAAATCAGACTTGACACCAGAGAGGCTGAATACCGCACTGAGTCAATGCGGTCTTAGCCTCTCTGGTGTCAACACTCTGTCTGATTTTGGATTTTTTTTTTTTTTTTTTCCAAAATCAGACTTGACACCAGAGAGGCTGAATACCGCACTGAGTCAATGCGGTCTTAGCCTCTCTGGTCTCAACACTCTGTCTGATTTTGGATTTTTTTTTTTTTTTTTCCAAAATCAGACTTGACACCAGAGAGGCTGAATACCGCACTGAGTCAATGCGGTCTTAGCCTCTCTGGTGTCAACACTCTGTCTGATTTTGGATTTTTTTTTTTTTTTTCCAAAATCAGACTTGACACCAGAGAGGCTGAATACCGCACTGAGTCAATGCGGTCTTAGCCTCTCTGGTGTCAACACTCTGTCTGATTTTGGATTTTTTTTTTTTTCCAAAATCAGAATTGACACCAGAGAGGCTGAATACCGCACTGAGTCAATGCGGTCTTAGCCTCTCTGGTGTCAACACTCTGTCTGATTTTGGATTTTTTTTTTTTTTTCCCCAAATTCAGACTTGACACCAGAGAGGCTGAATACCGCACTGAGTCAATGCGGTCTTAGCCTCTCTGGTGTCAACACTCTGTCTGATTTTGGATTTTTTTTTTTTTTTTTTCCAAAATCAGACTTGACACCAGAGAGGCTGCATACCGCACTGAGTCAATGCGCTCTTAGCCTCTCTGGTCTCAACACTCTGTCTGATTTTGGATTTTTTTTTTTTTTTTCCAAAATCAGACTTGACACCAGAGAGGCTGAATACCGCACTAAGTAAATGCGGTCTTAGCCTCTCTGGTGTCAACACTCTGTCTGATTTTGGATTTTTTTTTTTTTTTCCAAAATCAGACTTGACACCAGAGAGGCTGAATACCGCACTGAGTCAATGCGATCTTAGCCTCTCTGGTGTCAACACTCTGTCTGATTTTGGATTTTTTTTTTTTTTTTTTCCAAAATCAGACTTGACACCAGAAAGGCTGAATACCGCACTGAGTCAATGCGGTCTTAGCCTCTCTGGTCTCAACACTCTGTCTGATTTTTGATTTTTTTTTTTTTTTTTCCAAAATCAGACTTGACACCAGAGAGGCTGAATACCGCACTGAGTCAATGCGGTCTTAGCCTCTCTGGTGTCAACACTCTGTCTGATTTTGGATTTTTTTTTTTTTTTTCCAAAAATCAGACTTGACACCAGAGAGACTGAATACCGCACTGAGTCAATGCGGTCTTAGCCTCTCTGGTGTCAACACTCTGTCTGATTTTGGATTTTTTTTTTTTTTTCCAAAATCAGACTTGACACCAGAGAGGCTGAATACCGCACTGAGTCAATGCGGTCTTAGCCTCTCTGGTGTCAACACTCTGTCTGATTTTGGATTTTTTTTTTTTTTTTTTCCAAAATCAGACTTGACACCAGAGAGGCTGAATACCGCACTGAGTCAATGCGGTCTTAGCCTCTCTGGTGTCAACACTCTGTCTGATTTTGGATTTTTTTTTTTTTTTCCCAAATTCAGACTTGACACCAGAGAGGCTGAATACCGCACTGAGTCAATGCGGTCTTAGCCTCTCTGGTCTCAACACTCTGTCTGATTTTGGATTTTTTTTTTTTTTTCCAAAATCAGACTTGACACCAGAGAGGCTGAATACCGCACTGAGTCAATGCGCTCTTAGCCTCTCTGGTCTCAACACTCTGTCTGATTTTGGATTTTTTTTTTTTTTTTCCAAAATCAGACTTGACACCAGAGAGGCTGAATACCGCACTGAGTCAATGCGGTCTTAGCCTCTCTGGTCTCAACACTCTGTCTGATTTTGGATTTTTTTTTTTTTTTTTTTCCAAAATCAGACTTGACACCAGAGAGGCTGAATACCGCACTGAGTCAATGCGGTCTTAGCCTCTCTGGTGTCAACACTCTGTCTGAATTTGGATTTTTTTTTTTTTTTTCCAAAATCAGACTTGACACCAGAGAGGCTGAATACCGCACTGAGTCAATGCGGTCTTAGCCTCTCTGGTCTCAACACTCTGTCTGATTTTGGATTTTTTTTTTTTTTTCCAAAATCAGACTTGACACCAGAGAGGCTGAATACCGCACTGAGTCAATGCGGTCTTAGCCTCTCTGGTGTCAACACTCTGTCTGATTTTGGATTTTTTTTTTTTTTTTTCCAAAATCAGACTTGACACCAGAGAGACTGAATACCGCACTGAGTCAATGCGGTCTTAGCCTCTCTGGTGTCAACACTCTGTCTGATTTTGGATTTTTTTTTTTTTTCCAAAATCAGACTTGACACCAGAGAGGCTGAATACCGCACTGAGTCAATGCGGTCTTAGCCTCTCTGGTGTCAACACTCTGTCTGATTTTGGATTTTTTTTTTTTTTTTTCCAAAATCAGACTTGACACCAGAGAGGCTGAATACCGCACTGAGTCAATGCGGTCTTAGCCTCTCTGGTGTCAACACTCTGTCTGATTTTGGATTTTTTTTTTTTTTTTTTCCAAAATCAGACTTGACACCAGAGAGGCTGAATACCGCACTGAGTCAATGCGGTCTTAGCCTCTCTGGTCTCAACACTCTGTCTGATTTTGGATTTTTTTTTTTTTTTTTTCCAAAATCAGACTTGACACCAGAGAGGCTGAATACCGCACTGAGTCAATGCGGTCTTAGCCTCTCTGGTGTCAACACTCTGTCTGATTTTGGATTTTTTTTTTTTTTTTCCAAAATCAGACTTGACACCAGAGAGGCTGAATACCGCACTGAGTCAATGCGGTCTTAGCCTCTCTGGTGTCAACACTCTGTCTGATTTTGGATTTTTTTTTTTTTTCCAAAATCAGAATTGACACCAGAGAGGCTGAATACCGCACTGAGTCAATGCGGTCTTAGCCTCTCTGGTGTCAACACTCTGTCTGATTTTGGATTTTTTTTTTTTTTTCCCCAAATTCAGACTTGACACCAGAGAGGCTGAATACCGCACTGAGTCAATGCGGTCTTAGCCTCTCTGGTGTCAACACTCTGTCTGATTTTGGATTTTTTTTTTTTTTTTTTTCCAAAATCAGACTTGACACCAGAGAGGCTGCATACCGCACTGAGTCAATGCGCTCTTAGCCTCTCTGGTCTCAACACTCTGTCTGATTTTGGATTTTTTTTTTTTTTTTTCCAAAATCAGACTTGACACCAGAGAGGCTGAATACCGCACTGAGTCAATGCGGTCTTAGCCTCTCTGGTGTCAACACTCTGTCTGATTTTGGATTTTTTTTTTTTTTTCCAAAATCAGACTTGACACCAGAGAGGCTGAATACCGCACTGAGTCAATGCGATCTTAGCCTCTCTGGTGTCAACACTCTGTCTGATTTTGGATTTTTTTTTTTTTTTTTTCCAAAATCAGACTTGACACCAGAAAGGCTGAATACCGCACTGAGTCAATGCGGTCTTAGCCTCTCTGGTCTCAACACTCTGTCTGATTTTGGATTTTTTTTTTTTTTTTTCCAAAATCAGACTTGACACCAGAGAGGCTGAATACCGCACTGAGTCAATGCGGTCTTAGCCTCTCTGGTGTCAACACTCTGTCTGATTTTGGATTTTTTTTTTTTTTTTCCAAAAATCAGACTTGACACCAGAGAGACTGAATACCGCACTGAGTCAATGCGGTCTTAGCCTCTCTGGTGTCAACACTCTGTCTGATTTTGGATTTTTTTTTTTTTTTCCAAAATCAGACTTGACACCAGAGAGGCTGAATACCGCACTGAGTCAATGCGGTCTTAGCCTCTCTGGTGTCAACACTCTGTCTGATTTTGGATTTTTTTTTTTTTTCCAAAATCAGAATTGACACCAGAGAGGCTGAATACCGCACTGAGTCAATGCGGTCTTAGCCTCTCTGGTGTCAACACTCTGTCTGATTTTGGATTTTTTTTTTTTTTTCCCCAAATTCAGACTTGACACCAGAGAGGCTGAATACCGCACTGAGTCAATGCGGTCTTAGCCTCTCTGGTGTCAACACTCTGTCTGATTTTGGATTTTTTTTTTTTTTTTTTTTCCAAAATCAGACTTGACACCAGAGAGGCTGCATACCGCACTGAGTCAATGCGCTCTTAGCCTCTCTGGTCTCAACACTCTGTCTGATTTTGGATTTTTTTTTTTTTTTTCCAAAATCAGACTTGACACCAGAGAGGCTGAATACCGCACTGAGTCAATGCGGTCTTAGCCTCTCTGGTGTCAACACTCTGTCTGATTTTGGATTTTTTTTTTTTTTTTCCAAAATCAGACTTGACACCAGAGAGGCTGAATACCGCACTGAGTCAATGCGATCTTAGCCTCTCTGGTGTCAACACTCTGTCTGATTTTGGATTTTTTTTTTTTTTTTTTTCCAAAATCAGACTTGACACCAGAAAGGCTGAATACCGCACTGAGTCAATGCGGTCTTAGCCTCTCTGGTCTCAACACTCTGTCTGATTTTGGATTTTTTTTTTTTTTTTTCCAAAATCAGACTTGACACCAGAGAGGCTGAATACCGCACTGAGTCAATGCGGTCTTAGCCTCTCTGGTGTCAACACTCTGTCTGATTTTGGATTTTTTTTTTTTTTTTCCAAAAATCAGACTTGACACCAGAGAGACTGAATACCGCACTGAGTCAATGCGGTCTTAGCCTCTCTGGTGTCAACACTCTGTCTGATTTTGGATTTTTTTTTTTTTTTTCCAAAATCAGACTTGACACCAGAGAGGCTGAATACCGCACTGAGTCAATGCGATCTTAGCCTCTCTGGTGTCAACACTCTGTCTGATTTTGGATTTTTTTTTTTTTTTTTTCCAAAATCAGACTTGACACCAGAAAGGCTGAATACCGCACTGAGTCAATGCGGTCTTAGCCTCTCTGGTCTCAACACTCTGTCTGATTTTGGATTTTTTTTTTTTTTTTTCCAAAATCAGACTTGACACCAGAGAGGCTGAATACCGCACTGAGTCAATGCGGTCTTAGCCTCTCTGGTGTCAACACTCTGTCTGATTTTGGATTTTTTTTTTTTTTTTCCAAAAATCAGACTTGACACCAGAGAGACTGAATACCGCACTGAGTCAATGCGGTCTTAGCCTCTCTGGTGTCAACACTCTGTCTGATTTTGGATTTTTTTTTTTTTTCCAAAATCAGACTTGACACCAGAGAGGCTGAATACCGCACTGAGTCAATGCGGTCTTAGCCTCTCTGGTGTCAACACTCTGTCTGATTTTGGATTTTTTTTTTTTTTTTTTCCAAAATCAGACTTGACACCAGAGAGGCTGAATACCGCACTGAGTCAATGCGGTCTTAGCCTCTCTGGTCTCAACACTCTGTCTGATTTTGGATTTTTTTTTTTTTTTTTTCCAAAATCAGACTTGACACCAGAGAGGCTGCATACCGCACTGAGTCAATGCGCTCTTAGCCTCTCTGGTGTCAACACTCTGTCTGATTTTGGATTTTTTTTTTTTTTCCAAAATCAGACTTGACACCAGAGAGGCTGAATACCGCACTGAGTCAATGCGCTCTTAGCCTCTCTGGTCTCAACACTCTGTCTGATTTTGGATTTTTTTTTTTTTTTCCAACATCAGACTTGACACCAGAGAGGCTGAATACCGCACTGAGTCAATGCGCTCTTAGCCTCTCTGGTCTCAACACTCTGTCTGATTTTGGATTTTTTTTTTTTTTTTCCAAAATCAGACTTGACACCAGAGAGGCTGAATACCGCACTGAGTCAATGCGGTCTTAGCCTCTCTGGTCTCAACACTCTGTCTGATTTTGGATTTTTTTTTTTTTTTTTTCCAAAATCAGACTTGACACCAGAGAGGCTGAATACCGCACTGAGTCAATGTGGTCTTAGCCTCTCTGGTGTCAACACTCTGTCTGATTTTGGATTTTTTTTTTTTTTTCCCAAATTCAGACTTGACACCAGAGAGGCTGAATACCGCACTGAGTCAATGCAGTCTTAGCCTCTCTGGTGTCAACACTCTGTCTGATTTTGGATTTTTTTTTTTTTTTTTCCAAAATCAGACTTGACACCAGAGAGGCTGAATACCGCACTGAGTCAATGTGGTCTTAGCCTCTCTGGTCTCAACACTCTGTCTGATTTTGGATTTTTTTTTTTTTTTTCCCAAATTCAGACTTGACACCAGAGAGGCTGAATACCGCACTGAGTCAATGCAGTCTTAGCCTCTCTGGTGTCAACACTCTGTCTGATTTTGGATTTTTTTTTTTTTTTTTTCCAAAATCAGACTTGACACCAGAGAGGCTGAATACCGCACTGAGTCAATGCAGTCTTAGCCTCTCTGGTGTCAACACTCTGTCTGATTTTGGATTTTTTTTTTTTTTTCCAAAATCAGACTTGACACCAGAGAGGCTGAATACCGCACTGAGTCAATGCGGTCTTAGCCTGTCTGGTGTCAACACTCTGTCTGATTTTGGATTTTTTTTTTTTTTCCAAAATCAGACTTGACACCAGAGAGGCTGAATACCGCACTGAGTCAATGCGGTCTTAGCCTCTCTGGTGTCAACACTCTGTCTGATTTTGGATTTTTTTTTTTTTTTTCCCAAAATCAGACTTGACACCAGAGAGGCTGAATACCGCACTGAGTCAATGCGGTCTTAGCCTCTCTGGTGTCAACACTCTGTCTGATTTTGGATTTTTTTTTTTTTTTTTCCAAAATCAGACTTGACACCAGAGAGGCTGCATACCGCACTGAGTCAATGCGCTCTTAGCCTCTCTGGTCTCAACACTCTGTCTGATTTTGGATTTTTTTTTTTTTTTTCAAAAATCAGACTTGACACCAGAGAGGCTGAATACCGCACTGAGTCAATGCGGTCTTAGCCTCTCTGGTGTCAACACTCTGTCTGATTTTGGATTTTTTTTTTTTTTTTCCAAAATCAGACTTGACACCAGAGAGGCTGAATACCGCACTGAGTCAATGCGGTCTTAGCCTCTCTGGTGTCAACACTCTGTCTGATTTTGGATTTTTTTTTTTTTTTTTTCCAAAATCAGACTTGACACCAGAGAGGCTGAATACCGCACTGAGTCAATGCGGTCTTAGCCTCTCTGGTCTCAACACTCTGTCTGATTTTGGATTTTTTTTTTTTTTTTTCCAAAATCAGACTTGACACCAGAGAGGCTGAATACCGCACTGAGTCAATGCGGTCTTAGCCTCTCTGGTGTCAACACTCTGTCTGATTTTGGATTTTTTTTTTTTTTTTCCAAAATCAGACTTGACACCAGAGAGGCTGAATACCGCACTGAGTCAATGCGGTCTTAGCCTCTCTGGTGTCAACACTCTGTCTGATTTTGGATTTTTTTTTTTTTTCCAAAATCAGAATTGACACCAGAGAGGCTGAATACCGCACTGAGTCAATGCGGTCTTAGCCTCTCTGGTGTCAACACTCTGTCTGATTTTGGATTTTTTTTTTTTTTTTCCCAAATTCAGACTTGACACCAGAGAGGCTGAATACCGCACTGAGTCAATGCGGTCTTAGCCTCTCTGGTGTCAACACTCTGTCTGATTTTGGATTTTTTTTTTTTTTTTTTCCAAAATCAGACTTGACACCAGAGAGGCTGCATACCGCACTGAGTCAATGCGCTCTTAGCCTCTCTGGTCTCAACACTCTGTCTGATTTTGGATTTTTTTTTTTTTTTTTCCAAAATCAGACTTGACACCAGAGAGGCTGAATACCGCACTGAGTCAATGCGGTCTTAGCCTCTCTGGTGTCAACACTCTGTCTGATTTTGGATTTTTTTTTTTTTTTTCCAAAATCAGACTTGACACCAGAGAGGCTGAATACCGCACTGAGTCAATGCGATCTTAGCCTCTCTGGTGTCAACACTCTGTCTGATTTTGGATTTTTTTTTTTTTTTTTTCCAAAATCAGACTTGACACCAGAAAGGCTGAATACCGCACTGAGTCAATGCGGTCTTAGCCTCTCTGGTCTCAACACTCTGTCTGATTTTGGATTTTTTTTTTTTTTTTTTCCAAAATCAGACTTGACACCAGAGAGGCTGAATACCGCACTGAGTCAATGCGGTCTTAGCCTCTCTGGTGTCAACACTCTGTCTGATTTTGGATTTTTTTTTTTTTTTTCCAAAAATCAGACTTGACACCAGAGAGACTGAATACCGCACTGAGTCAATGCGGTCTTAGCCTCTCTGGTGTCAACACTCTGTCTGATTTTGGATTTTTTTTTTTTTTTCCAAAATCAGACTTGACACCAGAGAGGCTGAATACCGCACTGAGTCAATGCGGTCTTAGCCTCTCTGGTGTCAACACTCTGTCTGATTTTGGATTTTTTTTTTTTTTTTCCAAAATCAGACTTGACACCAGAGAGGCTGAATACCGCACTGAGTCAATGCGGTCTTAGCCTCTCTGGTGTCAACACTCTGTCTGATTTTGGATTTTTTTTTTTTTTTTTCCAAAATCAGACTTGACACCAGAGAGGCTGAATACCGCACTGAGTCAATGCGGTCTTAGCCTCTCTGGTCTCAACACTCTGTCTGATTTTGGATTTTTTTTTTTTTTTTTCCAAAATCAGACTTGACACCAGAGAGGCTGAATACCGCACTGAGTCAATGCGGTCTTAGCCTCTCTGGTGTCAACACTCTGTCTGATTTTGGATTTTTTTTTTTTTTTTCCAAAATCAGACTTGACACCAGAGAGGCTGAATACCGCACTGAGTCAATGCGGTCTTAGCCTCTCTGGTGTCAACACTCTGTCTGATTTTGGATTTTTTTTTTTTTTTCCAAAATCAGAATTGACACCAGAGAGGCTGAATACCGCACTGAGTCAATGCGGTCTTAGCCTCTCTGGTGTCAACACTCTGTCTGATTTTGGATTTTTTTTTTTTTTTCCCCAAATTCAGACTTGACACCAGAGAGGCTGAATACCGCACTGAGTCAATGCGGTCTTAGCCTCTCTGGTGTCAACACTCTGTCTGATTTTGGATTTTTTTTTTTTTTTTTTCCAAAATCAGACTTGACACCAGAGAGGCTGCATACCGCACTGAGTCAATGCGCTCTTAGCCTCTCTGGTCTCAACACTCTGTCTGATTTTGGATTTTTTTTTTTTTTTTTCCAAAATCAGACTTGACACCAGAGAGGCTGAATACCGCACTGAGTCAATGCGGTCTTAGCCTCTCTGGTGTCAACACTCTGTCTGATTTTGGATTTTTTTTTTTTTTTTCCAAAATCAGACTTGACACCAGAGAGGCTGAATACCGCACTGAGTCAATGCGATCTTAGCCTCTCTGGTGTCAACACTCTGTCTGATTTTGGATTTTTTTTTTTTTTTTTTCCAAAATCAGACTTGACACCAGAAAGGCTGAATACCGCACTGAGTCAATGCGGTCTTAGCCTCTCTGGTCTCAACACTCTGTCTGATTTTGGATTTTTTTTTTTTTTTTTCCAAAATCAGACTTGACACCAGAGAGGCTGAATACCGCACTGAGTCAATGCGGTCTTAGCCTCTCTGGTGTCAACACTCTGTCTGATTTTGGATTTTTTTTTTTTTTTTCCAAAAATCAGGCTTGACACCAGAGAGACTGAATACCGCACTGAGTCAATGCGGTCTTAGCCTCTCTGGTGTCAACACTCTGTCTGATTTTGGATTTTTTTTTTTTTTTCCAAAATCAGACTTGACACCAGAGAGGCTGAATACCGCACTGAGTCAATGCGGTCTTAGCCTCTCTGGTGTCAACACTCTGTCTGATTTTGGATTTTTTTTTTTTTTTTCCAAAATCAGACTTGACACCAGAGAGGCTGAATACCGCACTGAGTCAATGCGGTCTTAGCCTCTCTGGTCTTTTTTTTTTTTTCCAAAATCAGACTTGACACCAGAGAGGCTGAATACCGCACTGAGTCAATGCGGTCTTAGCCTCTCTGGTGTCAACACTCTGTCTGATTTTGGATTTTTTTTTTTTTTTTTTCCAAAATCAGACTTGACACCAGAGAGGCTGAATACCGCACTGAGTCAATGCGGTCTTAGCCTCTCTGGTCTCAACACTCTGTCTGATTTTGGATTTTTTTTTTTTTTTTCCAAAATCAGACTTGACACCAGAGAGGCTGAATACCGCACTGAGTCAATGCGGTCTTAGCCTCTCTGGTGTCAACACTCTGTCTGATTTTGGATTTTTTTTTTTTTTTTCCAAAATCAGACTTGACACCAGAGAGACTGAATACCGCACTGAGTCAATGCGGTCTTAGCCTCTCTGGTGTCAACACTCTGTCTGATTTTGGATTTTTTTTTTTTTTTCCAAAATCAGACTTGACACCAGAGAGGCTGAATACCGCACTGAGTCAATGCGGTCTTAGCCTCTCTGGTGTCAACACTCTGTCTGATTTTGGATTTTTTTTTTTTTTTCCAAAATCAGACTTGACACCAGAGAGGCTGAATACCGCACTGAGTCAATGCGGTCTTAGCCTCTCTGGTGTCAACACTCTGTCTGATTTTGGATTTTTTTTTTTTTTTTTTCCAAAATCAGACTTGACACCAGAGAGGCTGAATACCGCACTGAGTCAATGCGGTCTTAGCCTCTCTGGTGTCAACACTCTGTCTGATTTTGGATTTTTTTTTTTTTCCAAAATCAGAATTGACACCAGAGAGGCTGAATACCGCACTGAGTCAATGCGGTCTTAGCCTCTCTGGTGTCAACACTCTGTCTGATTTTGGATTTTTTTTTTTTTTTTCCCCAAATTCAGACTTGACACCAGAGAGGCTGAATACCGCACTGAGTCAATGCGGTCTTAGCCTCTCTGGTGTCAACACTCTGTCTGATTTTGGATTTTTTTTTTTTTTTTTTCCAAAATCAGACTTGACACCAGAGAGGCTGCATACCGCACTGAGTCAATGCGCTCTTAGCCTCTCTGGTCTCAACACTCTGTCTGATTTTGGATTTTTTTTTTTTTTTTCCAAAATCAGACTTGACACCAGAGAGGCTGAATACCGCACTGAGTCAATGCGGTCTTAGCCTCTCTGGTGTCAACACTCTGTCTGATTTTGGATTTTTTTTTTTTTTTCCAAAATCAGACTTGACACCAGAGAGGCTGAATACCGCACTGAGTCAATGCGATCTTAGCCTCTCTGGTGTCAACACTCTGTCTGATTTTGGATTTTTTTTTTTTTTTTTTCCAAAATCAGACTTGACACCAGAAAGGCTGAATACCGCACTGAGTCAATGCGGTCTTAGCCTCTCTGGTCTCAACACTCTGTCTGATTTTGGATTTTTTTTTTTTTTTTTCCAAAATCAGACTTGACACCAGAGAGGCTGAATACCGCACTGAGTCAATGCGGTCTTAGCCTCTCTGGTGTCAACACTCTGTCTGATTTTGGATTTTTTTTTTTTTTTTTCCAAAAATCAGACTTGACACCAGAGAGACTGAATACCGCACTGAGTCAATGCGGTCTTAGCCTCTCTGGTGTCAACACTCTGTCTGATTTTGGATTTTTTTTTTTTTTTCCAAAATCAGACTTGACACCAGAGAGGCTGAATACCGCACTGAGTCAATGCGGTCTTAGCCTCTCTGGTGTCAACACTCTGTCTGATTTTGGATTTTTTTTTTTTTTTTCCAAAATCAGACTTGACACCAGAGAGGCTGAATACCGCACTGAGTCAATGCGGTCTTAGCCTCTCTGGTCTTTTTTTTTTTTTCCAAAATCAGACTTGACACCAGAGAGGCTGAATACCGCACTGAGTCAATGCGGTCTTAGCCTCTCTGGTGTCAACACTCTGTCTGATTTTGGATTTTTTTTTTTTTTTTTTCCAAAATCAGACTTGACACCAGAGAGGCTGAATACCGCACTGAGTCAATGCGGTCTTAGCCTCTCTGGTCTCAACACTCTGTCTGATTTTGGATTTTTTTTTTTTTTTTCCAAAATCAGACTTGACACCAGAGAGGCTGAATACCGCACTGAGTCAATGCGGTCTTAGCCTCTCTGGTGTCAACACTCTGTCTGATTTTGGATTTTTTTTTTTTTTTTCCAAAATCAGACTTGACACCAGAGAGGCTGAATACCGCACTGAGTCAATGCGGTCTTAGCCTCTCTGGTGTCAACACTCTGTCTGATTTTGGATTTTTTTTTTTTTTCCAAAATCAGACTTGACACCAGAGAGGCTGAATACCGCACTGAGTCAATGCGGTCTTAGCCTCTCTGGTCTCAACACTCTGTCTGATTTTGGATTTATTTTATTTTTTTTCCAAAATCAGACTTGACACCAGAGAGGCTGAATACCGCACTGAGTCAATGCGGTCTTAGCCTCTCTGGTGTCAACACTCTGTCTGATTTTGGATTTTTTTTTTTTTTTTTTTCAAAATCAGACTTGACACCAGAGAGGCTGAATACCGCACTGAGTCAATGCCGTCTTAGCCTCTCTGGTGTCAACACTCTGTCTGATTTTGGATTTTTTTTTTTTTTCCAAA
Source organism: Poromitra crassiceps (assembly GCF_964638095.1). Lineage (NCBI taxonomy): Eukaryota > Metazoa > Chordata > Actinopteri > Beryciformes > Melamphaidae > Poromitra > Poromitra crassiceps. The sequence continues at coordinate 123,461 of NW_028151948.1, read as the reverse complement.
ATCAGACTTGACACCAGAGAGGCTGAATACCGCACTGAGTCAATGCAGTCTTAGCCTCTCTGGTCTCAACACTCTGTCTGATTTTGGATTTTTTTTTTTTTTTTCCAAAATCAGACTTGACACCAGAGAGGCTGCATACCGCACTGAGTCAATGCGCTCTTAGCCTCTCTGGTCTCAACACTCTGTCTGATTTTGGATTTTTTTTTTTTTTTCCAAAATCAGACTTGACACCAGAGAGGCTGAATACCGCACTGAGTCAATGCGGTCTTAGCCTCTCTGGTGTCAACACTCTGTCTGATTTTGGATTTTTTTTTTTTTTTTTTCCAAAATCAGACTTGACACCAGAGAGGCTGAATACCGCACTGAGTCAATGCGGTCTTAGCCTCTCTGGTCTCAACACTCTGTCTGATTTTGGATTTTTTTTTTTTTTTTTCCAAAATCAGACTTGACACCAGAGAGGCTGAATACCGCACTGAGTCAATGCGCTCTTAGCCTCTCTGGTCTCAACACTCTGTCTGATTTTGGATTTTTTTTTTTTTTTTCCAAAATCAGACTTGACACCAGAGAGGCTGAATACCGCACTGAGTCAATGCGCTCTTAGCCTCTCTGGTCTCAACACTCTGTCTGATTTTGGATTTTTTTTTTTTTTTTCCAAAATCAGACTTGACACCAGAGAGGCTGAATACCGCACTGAGTCAATGCGGTCTTAGCCTCTCTGGTCTCAACACTCTGTCTGATTTTGGATTTTTTTTTTTTTTTTTTTCCAAAATCAGACTTGACACCAGAGAGGCTGAATACCGCACTGAGTCAATGCGGTCTTAGCCTCTCTGGTCTCAACACTCTGTCTGATTTTGGATTTTTTTTTTTTTTTTTTTCCAAAATCAGACTTGACACCAGAGAGGCTGAATACCGCACTGAGTCAATGCGGTCTTAGCCTCTCTGGTGTCAACACTCTGTCTGATTTTGGATTTTTTTTTTTTTTTTCTCCAAAATCAGACTTGACACCAGAGAGGCTGAATACCGCACTGAGTCAATGCGGTCTTAGCCTCTCTGGTGTCAACACTCTGTCTGATTTTGGATTTTTTTTTTTTTTTTTTCCAAAATCAGACTTGACACCAGAGAGGCTGAATACCGCACTGAGTCAATGCGGTCTTAGCCTCTCTGGTGTCAACACTCTGTCTGATTTTGGATTTTTTTTTTTTTTTTTTCCAAAATCAGACTTGACACCAGAGAGGCTGAATACCACACTGAGTCAATGCGGTCTTAGCCTCTCTGGTCTCAACACTCTGTCTGATTTTGGATTTTTTTTTTTTTTTTTCCAAAATCAGACTTGACACCAGAGAGGCTGAATACCGCACTGAGTCAATGCGGTCTTAGCCTCTCTGGTGTCAACACTCTGTCTGATTTTGGATTTTTTTTTTTTTTTTTCCAAAATCAGACTTGACACCAGAGAGGCTGAATACCGCACTGAGTCAATGCGGTCTTAGCCTCTCTGGTGTCAACACTCTGTCTGATTTTGGATTTTTTTTTTTTTTTTTCCAAAATCAGACTTGACACCAGAGAGGCTGAATACCGCACTGAGTCAATGCGGTCTTAGCCTCTCTGGTCTCAACACTCTGTCTGATTTTGGATTTTTTTTTTTTTTTTTCCAAAATCAGACTTGACACCAGAGAGGCTGAATACCGCACTGAGTCAATGCGGTCTTAGCCTCTCTGGTCTCAACACTCTGTCTGATTTTGGATTTTTTTTTTTTTTTTTCCAAAATCAGACTTGACACCAGAGAGGCTGAATACCGCACTGAGTCAATGCGCTCTTAGCCTCTCTGGTGTCAACACTGTCTGATTTTGGATTTTTTTTTTTTTTTTCCAAAATCAGACTTGACACCAGAGAGGCTGAATACCGCACTGAGTCAATGCGGTCTTAGCCTCTCTGGTCTCAACACTCTGTCTGATTTTGGATTTTTTTTTTTTTTTTTCCAAAATCAGACTTGACACCAGAGAGGCTGAATACCGCACTGAGTCAATGCGGTCTTAGCCTCTCTGGTGTCAACACTCTGTCTGATTTTGGATTTTTTTTTTTTTTTTCCAAAATCAGACTTGACACCAGAGAGGCTGAATACCGCACTGAGTCAATGCGGTCTTAGCCTCTCTGGTGTCAACACTCTGTCTGATTTTGGATTTTTTTTTTTTTTTTTTCCAAAATCAGACTTGACACCAGAGAGGCTGCATACTGCACTGAGTCAATGCGCTCTTAGCCTCTCTGGTCTCAACACTCTGTCTGATTTTGGATTTTTTTTTTTTTTTTTCCAAAATCAGACTTGACACCAGAGAGGCTGAATACCGCACTGAGTCAATGCGGTCTTAGCCTCTCTGGTGTCAACACTCTGTCTGATTTTGGATTTTTTTTTTTTTTTCCAAAATCAGACTTGACACCAGAGAGGCTGAATACCGCACTGAGTCAATGCGGTCTTAGCCTCTCTGGTGTCAACACTCTGTCTGATTTTGGATTTTTTTTTTTTTTTCCAAAATCAGACTTGACACCAGAGAGGCTGAATACCGCACTGAGTCAATGCGGTCTTAGCCTCTCTGGTGTCAACATCTGTCTGATTTTGGATTTTTTTTTTTTTTTTCCAAAATCAGACTTGACACCAGAGAGGCTGAATACCGCACTGAGTCAATGCGGTCTTAGCCTCTCTGGTCTCAACACTCTGTCTGATTTTGGATTTTTTTTTTTTTTTTCCAAAATCAGACTTGACACCAGAGAGGCTGAATACCGCACTGAGTCAATGCGGTCTTAGCCTCTCTGGTGTCAACACTCTGTCTGATTTTGGATTTTTTTTTTTTTTTCCAAAATCAGACTTGACACCAGAGAGGCTGAATACCGCACTGAGTCAATGCGGTCTTAGCCTCTCTGGTGTCAACACTCTGTCTGATTTTGGATTTTTTTTTTTTTTTCCAAAATCAGACTTGACACCAGAGAGGCTGAATACCGCACTGAGTCAATGCGGTCTTAGCCTCTCTGGTCTCAACACTCTGTCTGATTTTGGATTTATTTTATTTTTTTTCCAAAATCAGACTTGACACCAGAGAGGCTGAATACCGCACTGAGTCAATGCGGTCTTAGCCTCTCTGGTGTCAACACTCTGTCTGATTTTGGATTTTTTTTTTTTTTTTTTTCAAAATCAGACTTGACACCAGAGAGGCTGAATACCGCACTGAGTCAATGCCGTCTTAGCCTCTCTGGTGTCAACACTCTGTCTGATTTTGGATTTTTTTTTTTTTTCCAAAATCAGACTTGACACCAGAGAGGCTGAATACCGCACTGAGTCAATGCAGTCTTAGCCTCTCTGGTCTCAACACTCTGTCTGATTTTGGATTTTTTTTTTTTTTTTCCAAAATCAGACTTGACACCAGAGAGGCTGCATACCGCACTGAGTCAATGCGCTCTTAGCCTCTCTGGTCTCAACACTCTGTCTGATTTTGGATTTTTTTTTTTTTTTCCAAAATCAGACTTGACACCAGAGAGGCTGAATACCGCACTGAGTCAATGCGGTCTTAGCCTCTCTGGTGTCAACACTCTGTCTGATTTTGGATTTTTTTTTTTTTTTTTTTCCAAAATCAGACTTGACACCAGAGAGGCTGAATACCGCACTGAGTCAATGCGGTCTTAGCCTCTCTGGTCTCAACACTCTGTCTGATTTTGGATTTTTTTTTTTTTTTTTCCAAAATCAGACTTGACACCAGAGAGGCTGAATACCGCACTGAGTCAATGCGCTCTTAGCCTCTCTGGTCTCAACACTCTGTCTGATTTTGGATTTTTTTTTTTTTTTCCAAAATCAGACTTGACACCAGAGAGGCTGAATACCGCACTGAGTCAATGCGCTCTTAGCCTCTCTGGTCTCAACACTCTGTCTGATTTTGGATTTTTTTTTTTTTTTTCCAAAATCAGACTTGACACCAGAGAGGCTGAATACCGCACTGAGTCAATGCGGTCTTAGCCTCTCTGGTCTCAACACTCTGTCTGATTTTGGATTTTTTTTTTTTTTTTTTTCCAAAATCAGACTTGACACCAGAGAGGCTGAATACCGCACTGAGTCAATGCGGTCTTAGCCTCTCTGGTCTCAACACTCTGTCTGATTTTGGATTTTTTTTTTTTTTTTTTTCCAAAATCAGACTTGACACCAGAGAGGCTGAATACCGCACTGAGTCAATGCGGTCTTAGCCTCTCTGGTGTCAACACTCTGTCTGATTTTGGATTTTTTTTTTTTTTTCTCCAAAATCAGACTTGACACCAGAGAGGCTGAATACCGCACTGAGTCAATGCGGTCTTAGCCTCTCTGGTGTCAACACTCTGTCTGATTTTGGATTTTTTTTTTTTTTTTTTCCAAAATCAGACTTGACACCAGAGAGGCTGAATACCGCACTGAGTCAATGCGGTCTTAGCCTCTCTGGTGTCAACACTCTGTCTGATTTTGGATTTTTTTTTTTTTTTTCCAAAATCAGACTTGACACCAGAGAGGCTGAATACCACACTGAGTCAATGCGGTCTTAGCCTCTCTGGTCTCAACACTCTGTCTGATTTTGGATTTTTTTTTTTTTTTTTTCCAAAATCAGACTTGACACCAGAGAGGCTGAATACCGCACTGAGTCAATGCGGTCTTAGCCTCTCTGGTGTCAACACTCTGTCTGATTTTGGATTTTTTTTTTTTTTTTTCCAAAATCAGACTTGACACCAGAGAGGCTGAATACCGCACTGAGTCAATGCGGTCTTAGCCTCTCTGGTGTCAACACTCTGTCTGATTTTGGATTTTTTTTTTTTTTTTTCCAAAATCAGACTTGACACCAGAGAGGCTGAATACCGCACTGAGTCAATGCGGTCTTAGCCTCTCTGGTCTCAACACTCTGTCTGATTTTGGATTTTTTTTTTTTTTTTTCCAAAATCAGACTTGACACCAGAGAGGCTGAATACCGCACTGAGTCAATGCGGTCTTAGCCTCTCTGGTCTCAACACTCTGTCTGATTTTGGATTTTTTTTTTTTTTTTTCCAAAATCAGACTTGACACCAGAGAGGCTGAATACCGCACTGAGTCAATGCGCTCTTAGCCTCTCTGGTGTCAACACTGTCTGATTTTGGATTTTTTTTTTTTTTTTCCAAAATCAGACTTGACACCAGAGAGGCTGAATACCGCACTGAGTCAATGCGGTCTTAGCCTCTCTGGTCTCAACACTCTGTCTGATTTTGGATTTTTTTTTTTTTTTTCCAAAATCAGACTTGACACCAGAGAGGCTGAATACCGCACTGAGTCAATGCGGTCTTAGCCTCTCTGGTGTCAACACTCTGTCTGATTTTGGATTTTTTTTTTTTTTTCCAAAATCAGACTTGACACCAGAGAGGCTGAATACCGCACTGAGTCAATGCGGTCTTAGCCTCTCTGGTGTCAACACTCTGTCTGATTTTGGATTTTTTTTTTTTTTTTTTTCCAAAATCAGACTTGACACCAGAGAGGCTGCATACTGCACTGAGTCAATGCGCTCTTAGCCTCTCTGGTCTCAACACTCTGTCTGATTTTGGATTTTTTTTTTTTTTTTTCCAAAATCAGACTTGACACCAGAGAGGCTGAATACCGCACTGAGTCAATGCGGTCTTAGCCTCTCTGGTGTCAACACTCTGTCTGATTTTGGATTTTTTTTTTTTTTTTCCAAAATCAGACTTGACACCAGAGAGGCTGAATACCGCACTGAGTCAATGCGGTCTTAGCCTCTCTGGTGTCAACACTCTGTCTGATTTTGGATTTTTTTTTTTTTTTCCAAAATCAGACTTGACACCAGAGAGGCTGAATACCGCACTGAGTCAATGCGGTCTTAGCCTCTCTGGTGTCAACACTCTGTCTGATTTTGGATTTTTTTTTTTTTTTTCCAAAATCAGACTTGACACCAGAGAGGCTGAATACCGCACTGAGTCAATGCGGTCTTAGCCTCTCTGGTCTCAACACTCTGTCTGATTTTGGATTTTTTTTTTTTTTTTTTTTTTTTTACAAAATCAGACTTGACACCAGAGAGGCTGAATACCGCACTGAGTCAATGCGGTCTTAGCCTCTCTGGTCTTTTTTTTTTTTCCAAAATCAGACTTGACACCAGAGAGGCTGAATACCGCACTGAGTCAATGCGGTCTTAGCCTCTCTGGTGTCAACACTCTGTCTGATTTTGGTTTTTTTTTTTTTTTTTTCCAAAATCAGACTTGACACCAGAGAGGCTGAATACCGCACTGAGTCAATGCGGTCTTAGCCTCTCTGGTCTCAACACTCTGTCTGATTTTGGATTTTTTTTTTTTTTTTTTTCCAAAATCAGACTTGACACCAGATAGGCTGAATACCGCACTGAGTCAATGCGGTCTTAGCCTCTCTGGTGTCAACACTCTGTCTGATTTTGGATTTTTTTTTTTTTTCCAAAATCAGACTTGACACCAGAGAGGCTGAATACCGCACTGAGTCAATGCGGTCTTAGCCTCTCTGGTGTCAACACTGTCTGATTTTGGATTTTTTTTTTTTTTTTCCAAAATCAGACTTGACACCAGAGAGGCTGAATACCGCACTGAGTCAATGCGGTCTTAGCCTCTCTGGTGACAACACTCTCTCTGATTTTGGATTTTTTTTTTTTTTTTCCAAAATCAGACTTGACACCAGAGAGGCTGAATACCGCACTGAGTCAATGCGGTCTTAGCCTCTCTGGTCTCAACACTCTGTCTGATTTTGGATTTTTTTTTTTTTTTTTTTTCAAAAATCAGACTTGACACCAGAGAGGCTGAATACCGCACTGAGTCAATGCGGTCTTAGCCTCTCTGGTGTCAACACTGTCTGATTTTGGATTTTTTTTTTTTTTTTCCAAAATCAGACTTGACACCAGAGAGGCTGAATACCGCACTGAGTCAATGCAGTCTTAGCCTCTCTGGTCTCAACACTGTCTGATTTTGGATTTTTTTTTTTTTTTTCCAAAATCAGACTTGACACCAGAGAGGCTGAATACCGCACTGAGTCAATGCGGTCTTAGCCTCTCTGGTCTCAACACTCTGTCTGATTTTGGATTTTTTTTTTTTTTTCCAAAATCAGACTTGACACCAGAGAGGCTGAATACCGCACTGAGTCAATGCGGTCTTAGCCTCTCTGGTCTCAACACTCTGTCTGATTTTGGATTTTTTTTTTTTTTTTTTTGTCCAAAATCAGACTTGACACCAGAGAGGCTGAATACCGCACTGAGTCAATGCGGTCTTAGCCTCTCTGGTCTCAACACTCTGTCTGATTTTGGATTTTTTTTTTTTTTTTCCAAAATCAGACTTGACACCAGAGAGGCTGAATACCGCACTGAGTCAATGCGGTCTTAGCCTCTCTGGTGTCAACACTGTCTGATTTTGGATTTTTTTTTTTTTTTTTCCAAAATCAGACTTGACACCAGAGAGGCTGAATACCGCACTGAGTCAATGCGGTCTTAGCCTCTCTGGTGACAACACTCTGTCTGATTTTGGATTTTTTTTTTTTTTTCCAAAATCAGACTTGACACCAGAGAGGCTGAATACCGCACTGAGTCAATGCGGTCTTAGCCTCTCTGGTCTCAACACTCTGTCTGATTTTGGATTTTTTTTTTTTTTTTTTTCAAAAATCAGACTTGACACCAGAGAGGCTGAATACCGCACTGAGTCAATGCGGTCTTAGCCTCTCTGGTGTCAACACTCTGTCTGATTTTAGATTTTTTTTTTTTTTTTCCGAAATCAGACTTGACACCAGAGAGGCTAAATACCGCACTGAGTCAATGCGGTCTTAGCCTCTCTGGTCTCAACACTCTGTCTGATTTTGGATTTTTTTTTTTTTTTTTTTCAAAAATCAGACTTGACACCAGAGAGGCTGAATACCGCACTGAGTCAATGCGGTCTTAGCCTCTCTGGTGTCAACACTGTCTGATTTTGGATTTTTTTTTTTTTTTTCCAAAATCAGACTTGACACCAGAGAGGCTGAATACCGCACTGAGTCAATGCAGTCTTAGCCTCTCTGGTCTCAACACTGTCTGATTTTGGATTTTTTTTTTTTTTTTCCAAAATCAGACTTGACACCAGAGAGGCTGAATACCGCACTGAGTCAATGCGGTCTTAGCCTCTCTGGTCTCAACACTCTGTCTGATTTTGGATTTTTTTTTTTTTTTTTTTCAAAAATCAGACTTGACACCAGAGAGGCTGAATACCGCACTGAGTCAATGCGGTCTTAGCCTCTCTGGTGTCAACACTGTCTGATTTTGGATTATTTATTTTTTTTTCCAAAATCAGACTTGACACCAGAGAGGCTGAATACCGCACTGAGTCAATGCAGTCTTAGCCTCTCTGGTCTCAACACTGTCTGATTTTGGATTTTTTTTTTTTTTTTCCAAAATCAGACTTGACACCAGAGAGGCTGAATACCGCACTGAGTCAATGCGGTCTTAGCCTCTCTGGTCTCAACACTCTGTCTGATTTTGGATTTTTTTTTTTTTTTCCAAAATCAGACTTGACACCAGAGAGGCTGAATACCGCACTGAGTCAATGCGGTCTTAGCCTCTCTGGTCTCAACACTCTGTCTGATTTTGGATTTTTTTTTTTTTTTTTTTGTCCAAAATCAGACTTGACACCAGAGAGGCTGAATACCGCACTGAGTCAATGCGGTCTTAGCCTCTCTGGTCTCAACACTCTGTCTGATTTTGGATTTTTTTTTTTTTTTTCCAAAATCAGACTTGACACCAGAGAGGCTGAATACCGCACTGAGTCAATGCGGTCTTAGCCTCTCTGGTGTCAACACTGTCTGATTTTGGATTTTTTTTTTTTTTTTTCCAAAATCAGACTTGACACCAGAGAGGCTGAATACCGCACTGAGTCAATGCGGTCTTAGCCTCTCTGGTGACAACACTCTGTCTGATTTTGGATTTTTTTTTTTTTTTCCAAAATCAGACTTGACACCAGAGAGGCTGAATACCGCACTGAGTCAATGCGGTCTTAGCCTCTCTGGTCTCAACACTCTGTCTGATTTTGGATTATTTATTTTTTTTTTTTCAAAAATCAGACTTGACACCAGAGAGGCTGAATACCGCACTGAGTCAATGCGGTCTTAGCCTCTCTGGTCTTTTTTTTTTTTCCAAAATCAGACTTGACACCAGAGAGGCTAAATACCGCACTGAGTCAATGCGGTCTTAGCCTCTCTGGTCTCAACACTCTGTCTGATTTTGGATTTTTTTTTTTTTTTTTTTCAAAAATCAGACTTGACACCAGAGAGGCTGAAAACCGCACTGAGTCAATGCAGTCTTAGCCTCTCTGGTCTCAACACTGTCTGATTTTGGATTTTTTTTTTTTTTTTCCAAAATCAGACTTGACACCAGAGAGGCTGAATACCGCACTGAGTCAATGCGGTCTTAGCCTCTCTGGTCTCAACACTCTGTCTGATTTTGGATTTTTTTTTTTTTTTTCAAAAATCAGACTTGACACCAGAGAGGCTGAATACCGCACTGAGTCAATGCGGTCTTAGCCTCTCTGGTCTCAACACTCTGTCTGATTTTGGATTTTTTTTTTTTTTTCCAAAATCAGACTTGACACCAGAGAGGCTGAATACCGCACTGAGTCAATGCAGTCTTAGCCTCTCTGGTCTCAACACTGTCTGATTTTGGATTTTTTTTTTTTTTTTCCAAAATCAGACTTGACACCAGAGAGGCTGAATACCGCACTGAGTCAATGCGGTCTTAGCCTCTCTGGTCTCAACACTCTGTCTGATTTTGGATTTTTTTTTTTTTTTTCCAAAATCAGACTTGACACCAGAGAGGCTGAATACCGCACTGAGTCAATGCGGTCTTAGCCTCTCTGGTCTCAACACTCTGTCTGATTTTGGATTTTTTTTTTTTTTTTTTTGTCCAAAATCAGACTTGACACCAGAGAGGCTGAATACCGCACTGAGTCAATGCGGTCTTAGCCTCTCTGGTCTCAACACTCTGTCTGATTTTGGATTTTTTTTTTTTTTTCCAAAATCAGACTTGACACCAGAGAGGCTGAATACCGCATTGAGTCAATGCGGTCTTAGCCTCTCTGGTGTCAACACTCTGTCTGATTTTGGATTTTTTTTTTTTTTTCCAAAATCAGACTTGACACCAGTGAGGCTGAATACCGCACTGAGTCAATGCGGTCTTAGCCTCTCTGGTGTCAACACTCTGTCTGATTTTGGATTATTATTTTTTTTTCCAAAATCAGACTTGACACCAGAGAGGCTGAATACCGCACTGAGTCAATGCGGTCTTAGCCTCTCTGGTCTCAACACTCTGTCTGATTTTGGATTTTTTTTTTTTTTTTTTCCAAAATCAGACTTGACACCAGAGAGGCTGAATACCGCACTGAGTCAATGCGGTCTTAGCCTCTCTGGTCTCAACACTCTGTCTGATTTTGGATTTTTTTTTTTTTTTTCCAAAATCAGACTTGACACCAGAGAGGCTGAATACCGCACTGAGTCAATGCGGTCTTAGCCTCTCTGGTGTCAACACTCTGTCTGATTTTGGATTTTTTTTTTTTTTTTTTTCAAAAATCAGACTTGACACCAGAGAGGCTGAATACCGCACTGAGTCAATGCGGTCTTAGCCTCTCTGGTGTCAACACTGTCTGATTTTGGATTTTTTTTTTTTTTTTCCAAAATCAGACTTGACACCAGAGAGGCTGAATACCGCACTGAGTCAATGCAGTCTTAGCCTCTCTGGTCTCAACACTGTCTGATTTTGGATTTTTTTTTTTTTTTTCCAAAATCAGACTTGACACCAGAGAGGCTGAATACCGCACTGAGTCAATGCGGTCTTAGCCTCTCTGGTGTCAACACTGTCTGATTTTGGATTTTTTTTTTTTTTTTTCCAAAATCAGACTTGACACCAGAGAGGCTGAATACCGCACTGAGTCAATGCGGTCTTAGCCTCTCTGGTGACAACACTCTGTCTGATTTTGGATTTTTTTTTTTTTTTCCAAAATCAGACTTGACACCAGAGAGGCTGAATACCGCACTGAGTCAATGCGGTCTTAGCCTCTCTGGTCTCAACACTCTGTCTGATTTTGGATTATTTTTTTATTTTTTTTCAAAAATCAGACTTGACACCAGAGAGGCTGAATACCGCACTGAGTCAATGCGGTCTTAGCCTCTCTGGTCTTTTTTTTTTTTTTCCAAAATCAGACTTGACACCAGAGAGGCTAAATACCGCACTGAGTCAATGCGGTCTTAGCCTCTCTGGTCTCAACACTCTGTCTGATTTTGGATTTTTTTTTTTTTTTTTTTCAAAAATCAGACTTGACACCAGAGAGGCTGAATACCGCACTGAGTCAATGCAGTCTTAGCCTCTCTGGTCTCAACACTGTCTGATTTTGGATTTTTTTTTTTTTTTTCCAAAATCAGACTTGACACCAGAGAGGCTGAATACCGCACTGAGTCAATGCGGTCTTAGCCTCTCTGGTCTCAACACTCTGTCTGATTTTGGATTTTTTTTTTTTTTTTCCAAAATCAGACTTGACACCAGAGAGGCTGAATACCGCACTGAGTCAATGCGGTCTTAGCCTCTCTGGTCTCAACACTCTGTCTGATTTTGGATTTTTTTTTTTTTTTCCAAAATCAGACTTGACACCAGAGAGGCTGAATACCGCACTGAGTCAATGCAGTCTTAGCCTCTCTGGTCTCAACACTGTCTGATTTTGGATTTTTTTTTTTTTTTTCCAAAATCAGACTTGACACCAGAGAGGCTGAATACCGCACTGAGTCAATGCGGTCTTAGCCTCTCTGGTCTCAACACTCTGTCTGATTTTGGATTTTTTTTTTTTTTTTCCAAAATCAGACTTGACACCAGAGAGGCTGAATACCGCACTGAGTCAATGCGGTCTTAGCCTCTCTGGTCTCAACACTCTGTCTGATTTTGGATTTTTTTTTTTTTTTTTTTGTCCAAAATCAGACTTGACACCAGAGAGGCTGAATACCGCACTGAGTCAATGCGGTCTTAGCCTCTCTGGTCTCAACACACTGTCTGATTTTGGATTTTTTTTTTTTTTTTTCCAAAATCAGACTTGACACCAGAGAGGCTGAATACCGCACTGAGTCAATGCGGTCTTAGCCTCTCTGGTGACAACACTCTGTCTGATTTTGGATTTTTTTTTTTTTTTCCAAAATCAGACTTGACACCAGAGAGGCTGAATACCGCACTGAGTCAATGCGGTCTTAGCCTCTCTGGTCTCAACACTCTGTCTGATTTTGGATTATTTTTTTATTTTTTTTCAAAAATCAGACTTGACACCAGAGAGGCTGAATACCGCACTGAGTCAATGCGGTCTTAGCCTCTCTGGTCTTTTTTTTTTTTCCAAAATCAGACTTGACACCAGAGAGGCTAAATACCGCACTGAGTCAATGCGGTCTTAGCCTCTCTGGTCTCAACACTCTGTCTGATTTTGGATTTTTTTTTTTTTTTTTTTCAAAAATCAGACTTGACACCAGAGAGGCTGAATACCGCACTGAGTCAATGCAGTCTTAGCCTCTCTGGTCTCAACACTGTCTGATTTTGGATTTTTTTTTTTTTTTTCCAAAATCAGACTTGACACCAGAGAGGCTGAATACCGCACTGAGTCAATGCGGTCTTAGCCTCTCTGGTCTCAACACTCTGTCTGATTTTGGATTTTTTTTTTTTTTTTCCAAAATCAGACTTGACACCAGAGAGGCTGAATACCGCACTGAGTCAATGCGGTCTTAGCCTCTCTGGTCTCAACACTCTGTCTGATTTTGGATTTTTTTTTTTTTTTCCAAAATCAGACTTGACACCAGAGAGGCTGAATACCGCACTGAGTCAATGCAGTCTTAGCCTCTCTGGTCTCAACACTGTCTGATTTTGGATTTTTTTTTTTTTTTTCCAAAATCAGACTTGACACCAGAGAGGCTGAATACCGCACTGAGTCAATGCGGTCTTAGCCTCTCTGGTCTCAACACTCTGTCTGATTTTGGATTTTTTTTTTTTTTTTCCAAAATCAGACTTGACACCAGAGAGGCTGAATACCGCACTGAGTCAATGCGGTCTTAGCCTCTCTGGTCTCAACACTCTGTCTGATTTTGGATTTTTTTTTTTTTTTTTTTGTCCAAAATCAGACTTGACACCAGAGAGGCTGAATACCGCACTGAGTCAATGCGGTCTTAGCCTCTCTGGTCTCAACACTCTGTCTGATTTTGGATTTTTTTTTTTTTTTTCCAAAATCAGACTTGACACCAGTGAGGCTGAATACCGCACTGAGTCAATGCGGTCTTAGCCTCTCTGGTGTCAACACTCTGTCTGATTTTGGATTATTATTTTTTTTTTCCAAAATCAGACTTGACACCAGAGAGGCTGAATACCGCACTGAGTCAATGCGGTCTTAGCCTCTCTGGTGTCAACACTGTCTGATTTTGGATTTTTTTTTTTTTTTTTCCAAAATCAGACTTGACACCAGAGAGGCTGAATACCGCACTGAGTCAATGCGGTCTTAGCCTCTCTGGTGACAACACTCTGTCTGATTTTGGATTTTTTTTTTTTTTTCCAAAATCAGACTTGACACCAGAGAGGCTGAATACCGCACTGAGTCAATGCGGTCTTAGCCTCTCTGGTCTCAACACTCTGTCTGATTTTGGATTTTTTTTTTTTTTTTTTCAAAAATCAGACTTGACACCAGAGAGGCTGAATACCGCACTGAGTCAATGCGGTCTTAGCCTCTCTGGTCTCAACACTCTGTCTGATTTTGGATTTTTTTTTTTTTTTTTTGTCCAAAATCAGACTTGACACCAGAGAGGCTGAATACCGCACTGAGTCAATGCGGTCTTAGCCTCTCTGGTCTCAACACTCTGTCTGATTTTGGATTTTTTTTTTTTTTTCCAAAATCAGACTTGACACCAGAGAGGCTGAATACCGCACTGAGTCAATGCGGTCTTAGCCTCTCTGGTGTCAACACTCTGTCTGATTTTGGATTTTTTTTTTTTTTTCCAAAATCAGACTTGACACCAGTGAGGCTGAATACCGCACTGAGTCAATGCGGTCTTAGCCTCTCTGGTGTCAACACTCTGTCTGATTTTGGATTATTATTTTTTTTTTCCAAAATCAGACTTGACACCAGAGAGGCTGAATACCGCACTGAGTCAATGCGGTCTTAGCCTCTCTGGTGTCAACACTGTCTGATTTTGGATTTTTTTTTTTTTTTTTCCAAAATCAGACTTGACACCAGAGAGGCTGAATACCGCACTGAGTCAATGCGGTCTTAGCCTCTCTGGTGACAACACTCTGTCTGATTTTGGATTTTTTTTTTTTTTTCCAAAATCAGACTTGACACCAGAGAGGCTGAATACCGCACTGAGTCAATGCGGTCTTAGCCTCTCTGGTCTCAACACTCTGTCTGATTTTGGATTTTTTTTTTTTTTTTTTCAAAAATCAGACTTGACACCAGAGAGGCTGAATACCGCACTGAGTCAATGCGGTCTTAGCCTCTCTGGTCTTTTTTTTTTTTCCAAAATCAGACTTGACACCAGAGAGGCTAAATACCGCACTGAGTCAATGCGGTCTTAGCCTCTCTGGTCTCAACACTCTGTCTGATTTTGGATTTTTTTTTTTTTTTTTTTCAAAAATCAGACTTGACACCAGAGAGGCTGAATACCGCACTGAGTCAATGCAGTCTTAGCCTCTCTGGTCTCAACACTGTCTGATTTTGGATTTTTTTTTTTTTTTTCCAAAATCAGACTTGACACCAGAGAGGCTGAATACCGCACTGAGTCAATGCGGTCTTAGCCTCTCTGGTCTCAACACTCTGTCTGATTTTGGATTTTTTTTTTTTTTTTCCAAAATCAGACTTGACACCAGAGAGGCTGAATACCGCACTGAGTCAATGCGGTCTTAGCCTCTCTGGTCTCAACACTCTGTCTGATTTTGGATTTTTTTTTTTTTTTTCCAAAATCAGACTTGACACCAGAGAGGCTGAATACCGCACTGAGTCAATGCGGTCTTAGCCTCTCTGGTCTCAACACTCTGTCTGATTTTGGATTTTTTTTTTTTTTTCCAAAATCAGACTTGACACCAGAGAGGCTGAATACCG
Source organism: Poromitra crassiceps (assembly GCF_964638095.1). Taxonomy (NCBI): domain Eukaryota; kingdom Metazoa; phylum Chordata; class Actinopteri; order Beryciformes; family Melamphaidae; genus Poromitra; species Poromitra crassiceps. Next base: position 108,347 of record NW_028151948.1, on the reverse strand, counting down.
CACTGAGTCAATGCAGTCTTAGCCTCTCTGGTCTCAACACTGTCTGATTTTGGATTTTTTTTTTTTTTTTCCAAAATCAGACTTGACACCAGAGAGGCTGAATACCGCACTGAGTCAATGCGGTCTTAGCCTCTCTGGTCTCAACACTCTGTCTGATTTTGGATTTTTTTTTTTTTTTTCCAAAATCAGACTTGACACCAGAGAGGCTGAATACCGCACTGAGTCAATGCGGTCTTAGCCTCTCTGGTCTCAACACTCTGTCTGATTTTGGATTTTTTTTTTTTTTTTTTTGTCCAAAATCAGACTTGACACCAGAGAGGCTGAATACCGCACTGAGTCAATGCGGTCTTAGCCTCTCTGGTCTCAACACTCTGTCTGATTTTGGATTTTTTTTTTTTTTTCCAAAATCAGACTTGACACCAGAGAGGCTGAATACCGCACTGAGTCAATGCGGTCTTAGCCTCTCTGGTGTCAACACTCTGTCTGATTTTGGATTTTTTTTTTTTTTTCCAAAATCAGACTTGACACCAGTGAGGCTGAATACCGCACTGAGTCAATGCGGTCTTAGCCTCTCTGGTGTCAACACTCTGTCTGATTTTGGATTATTATTTTTTTTTTCCAAAATCAGACTTGACACCAGAGAGGCTGAATACCGCACTGAGTCAATGCGGTCTTAGCCTCTCTGGTGTCAACACTGTCTGATTTTGGATTTTTTTTTTTTTTTTTCCAAAATCAGACTTGACACCAGAGAGGCTGAATACCGCACTGAGTCAATGCGGTCTTAGCCTCTCTGGTGTCAACACTCTGTCTGATTTTGGATTATTATTTTTTTTTTCCAAAATCAGACTTGACACCAGAGAGGCTGAATACCGCACTGAGTCAATGCGGTCTTAGCCTCTCTGGTGTCAACACTGTCTGATTTTGGATTTTTTTTTTTTTTTTTCCAAAATCAGACTTGACACCAGAGAGGCTGAATACCGCACTGAGTCAATGCGGTCTTAGCCTCTCTGGTGACAACACTCTGTCTGATTTTGGATTTTTTTTTTTTTTTCCAAAATCAGACTTGACACCAGAGAGGCTGAATACCGCACTGAGTCAATGCGGTCTTAGCCTCTCTGGTCTCAACACTCTGTCTGATTTTGGATTATTATTTTTTTTTTTTTCAAAAATCAGACTTGACACCAGAGAGGCTGAATACCGCACTGAGTCAATGCGGTCTTAGCCTCTCTGGTCTTTTTTTTTTTTCCAAAATCAGACTTGACACCAGAGAGGCTAAATACCGCACTGAGTCAATGCGGTCTTAGCCTCTCTGGTCTCAACACTCTGTCTGATTTTGGATTTTTTTTTTTTTTTTTTTCAAAAATCAGACTTGACACCAGAGAGGCTGAATACCGCACTGAGTCAATGCAGTCTTAGCCTCTCTGGTCTCAACACTGTCTGATTTTGGATTTTTTTTTTTTTTTTCCAAAATCAGACTTGACACCAGAGAGGCTGAATACCGCACTGAGTCAATGCGGTCTTAGCCTCTCTGGTCTCAACACTCTGTCTGATTTTGGATTTTTTTTTTTTTTTTCCAAAATCAGACTTGACACCAGAGAGGCTGAATACCGCACTGAGTCAATGCGGTCTTAGCCTCTCTGGTCTCAACACTCTGTCTGATTTTGGATTTTTTTTTTTTTTTTCCAAAATCAGACTTGACACCAGAGAGGCTGAATACCGCACTGAGTCAATGCGGTCTTAGCCTCTCTGGTCTCAACACTCTGTCTGATTTTGGATTTTTTTTTTTTTTTTCCAAAATCAGACTTGACACCAGAGAGGCTGAATACCGCACTGAGTCAATGCAGTCTTAGCCTCTCTGGTCTCAACACTGTCTGATTTTGGATTTTTTTTTTTTTTTTCCAAAATCAGACTTGACACCAGAGAGGCTGAATACCGCACTGAGTCAATGCGGTCTTAGCCTCTCTGGTCTCAACACTCTGTCTGATTTTGGATTTTTTTTTTTTTTTTCCAAAATCAGACTTGACACCAGAGAGGCTGAATACCGCACTGAGTCAATGCGGTCTTAGCCTCTCTGGTCTCAACACTCTGTCTGATTTTGGATTTTTTTTTTTTTTTTTTGTCCAAAATCAGACTTGACACCAGAGAGGCTGAATACCGCACTGAGTCAATGCGGTCTTAGCCTCTCTGGTCTCAACACTCTGTCTGATTTTGGATTTTTTTTTTTTTTTCCAAAATCAGACTTGACACCAGAGAGGCTGAATACCGCACTGAGTCAATGCGGTCTTAGCCTCTCTGGTGTCAACACTCTGTCTGATTTTGGATTTTTTTTTTTTTTTCCAAAATCAGACTTGACACCAGTGAGGCTGAATACCGCACTGAGTCAATGCGGTCTTAGCCTCTCTGGTGTCAACACTCTGTCTGATTTTGGATTATTATTTTTTTTTTCCAAAATCAGACTTGACACCAGAGAGGCTGAATACCGCACTGAGTCAATGCGGTCTTAGCCTCTCTGGTGTCAACACTGTCTGATTTTGGATTTTTTTTTTTTTTTTTCCAAAATCAGACTTGACACCAGAGAGGCTGAATACCGCACTGAGTCAATGCGGTCTTAGCCTCTCTGGTGACAACACTCTGTCTGATTTTGGATTTTTTTTTTTTTTTCCAAAATCAGACTTGACACCAGAGAGGCTGAATACCGCACTGAGTCAATGCGGTCTTAGCCTCTCTGGTCTCAACACTCTGTCTGATTTTGGATTATTATTTTTTTTTTTTTCAAAAATCAGACTTGACACCAGAGAGGCTGAATACCGCACTGAGTCAATGCGGTCTTAGCCTCTCTGGTCTTTTTTTTTTTTCCAAAATCAGACTTGACACCAGAGAGGCTAAATACCGCACTGAGTCAATGCGGTCTTAGCCTCTCTGGTCTCAACACTCTGTCTGATTTTGGATTTTTTTTTTTTTTTTTTTCAAAAATCAGACTTGACACCAGAGAGGCTGAATACCGCACTGAGTCAATGCAGTCTTAGCCTCTCTGGTCTCAACACTGTCTGATTTTGGATTTTTTTTTTTTTTTTCCAAAATCAGACTTGACACCAGAGAGGCTGAATACCGCACTGAGTCAATGCGGTCTTAGCCTCTCTGGTCTCAACACTCTGTCTGATTTTGGATTTTTTTTTTTTTTTTCCAAAATCAGACTTGACACCAGAGAGGCTGAATACCGCACTGAGTCAATGCGGTCTTAGCCTCTCTGGTCTCAACACTCTGTCTGATTTTGGATTTTTTTTTTTTTTTCAAAAATCAGACTTGACACCAGAGAGGCTGAATACCGCACTGAGTCAATGCAGTCTTAGCCTCTCTGGTCTCAACACTGTCTGATTTTGGATTTTTTTTTTTTTTTTCCAAAATCAGACTTGACACCAGAGAGGCTGAATACCGCACTGAGTCAATGCGGTCTTAGCCTCTCTGGTCTCAACACTCTGTCTGATTTTGGATTTTTTTTTTTTTTTTCCAAAATCAGACTTGACACCAGAGAGGCTGAATACCGCACTGAGTCAATGCGGTCTTAGCCTCTCTGGTCTCAACACTCTGTCTGATTTTGGATTTTTTTTTTTTTTTTTTTGTCCAAAATCAGACTTGACACCAGAGAGGCTGAATACCGCACTGAGTCAATGCGGTCTTAGCCTCTCTGGTCTCAACACTCTGTCTGATTTTGGATTTTTTTTTTTTTTTCCAAAATCAGACTTGACACCAGAGAGGCTGAATACCGCACTGAGTCAATGCGGTCTTAGCCTCTCTGGTGTCAACACTCTGTCTGATTTTGGATTTTTTTTTTTTTTTCCAAAATCAGACTTGACACCAGTGAGGCTGAATACCGCACTGAGTCAATGCGGTCTTAGCCTCTCTGGTGTCAACACTCTGTCTGATTTTGGATTATTATTTTTTTTTTCCAAAATCAGACTTGACACCAGAGAGGCTGAATACCGCACTGAGTCAATGCGGTCTTAGCCTCTCTGGTCTCAACACTCTGTCTGATTTTGGATTTTTTTTTTTTTTTTTTCCAAAATCAGACTTGACACCAGAGAGGCTGAATACCGCACTGAGTCAATGCGGTCTTAGCCTCTCTGGTCTCAACACTCTGTCTGATTTTGGATTTTTTTTTTTTTTTTCCAAAATCAGACTTGACACCAGAGAGGCTGAATACCGCACTGAGTCAATGCGGTCTTAGCCTCTCTGGTGTCAACACTCTGTCTGATTTTGGATTTTTTTTTTTTTTTTTTTCAAAAATCAGACTTGACACCAGAGAGGCTGAATACCGCACTGAGTCAATGCGGTCTTAGCCTCTCTGGTGTCAACACTGTCTGATTTTGGATTATTATTTTTTTTTTTTTCAAAAATCAGACTTGACACCAGAGAGGCTGAATACCGCACTGAGTCAATGCGGTCTTAGCCTCTCTGGTCTTTTTTTTTTTTCCAAAATCAGACTTGACACCAGAGAGGCTAAATACCGCACTGAGTCAATGCGGTCTTAGCCTCTCTGGTCTCAACACTCTGTCTGATTTTGGATTTTTTTTTTTTTTTTTTCAAAAATCAGACTTGACACCAGAGAGGCTGAATACCGCACTGAGTCAATGCAGTCTTAGCCTCTCTGGTCTCAACACTGTCTGATTTTGGATTTTTTTTTTTTTTTTCCAAAATCAGACTTGACACCAGAGAGGCTGAATACCGCACTGAGTCAATGCGGTCTTAGCCTCTCTGGTCTCAACACTCTGTCTGATTTTGGATTTTTTTTTTTTTTTTCCAAAATCAGACTTGACACCAGAGAGGCTGAATACCGCACTGAGTCAATGCGGTCTTAGCCTCTCTGGTCTCAACACTCTGTCTGATTTTGGATTTTTTTTTTTTTTTCCAAAATCAGACTTGACACCAGAGAGGCTGAATACCGCACTGAGTCAATGCAGTCTTAGCCTCTCTGGTCTCAACACTGTCTGATTTTGGATTTTTTTTTTTTTTTTTCCAAAATCAGACTTGACACCAGAGAGGCTGAATACCGCACTGAGTCAATGCGGTCTTAGCCTCTCTGGTCTCAACACTCTGTCTGATTTTGGATTTTTTTTTTTTTTTTCCAAAATCAGACTTGACACCAGAGAGGCTGAATACCGCACTGAGTCAATGCGGTCTTAGCCTCTCTGGTCTCAACACTCTGTCTGATTTTGGATTTTTTTTTTTTTTTTTTTGTCCAAAATCAGACTTGACACCAGAGAGGCTGAATACCGCACTGAGTCAATGCGGTCTTAGCCTCTCTGGTCTCAACACTCTGTCTGATTTTGGATTTTTTTTTTTTTTTCCAAAATCAGACTTGACACCAGAGAGGCTGAATACCGCACTGAGTCAATGCGGTCTTAGCCTCTCTGGTGTCAACACTCTGTCTGATTTTGGATTTTTTTTTTTTTTTCCAAAATCAGACTTGACACCAGTGAGGCTGAATACCGCACTGAGTCAATGCGGTCTTAGCCTCTCTGGTGTCAACACTCTGTCTGATTTTGGATTATTATTTTTTTTTTCCAAAATCAGACTTGACACCAGAGAGGCTGAATACCGCACTGAGTCAATGCGGTCTTAGCCTCTCTGGTCTCAACACTCTGTCTGATTTTGGATTTTTTTTTTTTTTTTTTCCAAAATCAGACTTGACACCAGAGAGGCTGAATACCGCACTGAGTCAATGCGGTCTTAGCCTCTCTGGTCTCAACACTCTGTCTGATTTTGGATTTTTTTTTTTTTTTTCCAAAATCAGACTTAACACCAGAGAGGCTGAATACCGCACTGAGTCAATGCGGTCTTAGCCTCTCTGGTGTCAACACTCTGTCTGATTTTGGATTTTTTTTTTTTTTTTTTCAAAAATCAGACTTGACACCAGAGAGGCTGAATACCGCACTGAGTCAATGCGGTCTTAGCCTCTCTGGTGTCAACACTGTCTGATTTTGGATTTTTTTTTTTTTTTTCCAAAATCAGACTTGACACCAGAGAGGCTGAATACCGCACTGAGTCAATGCAGTCTTAGCCTCTCTGGTCTCAACACTGTCTGATTTTGGATTTTTTTTTTTTTTTCCAAAATCAGACTTGACACCAGAGAGGCTGAATACCGCACTGAGTCAATGCGGTCTTAGCCTCTCTGGTGTCAACACTGTCTGATTTTGGATTTTTTTTTTTTTTTTTCCAAAATCAGACTTGACACCAGAGAGGCTGAATACCGCACTGAGTCAATGCGGTCTTAGCCTCTCTGGTGACAACACTCTGTCTGATTTTGGATTTTTTTTTTTTTTTCCAAAATCAGACTTGACACCAGAGAGGCTGAATACCGCACTGAGTCAATGCGGTCTTAGCCTCTCTGGTCTCAACACTCTGTCTGATTTTGGATTATTTTTTATTTTTTTTTCAAAAATCAGACTTGACACCAGAGAGGCTGAATACCGCACTGAGTCAATGCGGTCTTAGCCTCTCTGGTCTTTTTTTTTTTTCCAAAATCAGACTTGACACCAGAGAGGCTAAATACCGCACTGAGTCAATGCGGTCTTAGCCTCTCTGGTCTCAACACTCTGTCTGATTTTGGATTTTTTTTTTTTTTTTTTTCAAAAATCAGACTTGACACCAGAGAGGCTGAATACCGCACTGAGTCAATGCAGTCTTAGCCTCTCTGGTCTCAACACTGTCTGATTTTGGATTTTTTTTTTTTTTTTCCAAAATCAGACTTGACACCAGAGAGGCTGAATACCGCACTGAGTCAATGCGGTCTTAGCCTCTCTGGTCTCAACACTCTGTCTGATTTTGGATTTTTTTTTTTTTTTTCCAAAATCAGACTTGACACCAGAGAGGCTGAATACCGCACTGAGTCAATGCGGTCTTAGCCTCTCTGGTCTCAACACTCTGTCTGATTTTGGATTTTTTTTTTTTTTTCCAAAATCAGACTTGACACCAGAGAGGCTGAATACCGCACTGAGTCAATGCAGTCTTAGCCTCTCTGGTCTCAACACTGTCTGATTTTGGATTTTTTTTTTTTTTTTCCAAAATCAGACTTGACACCAGAGAGGCTGAATACCGCACTGAGTCAATGCGGTCTTAGCCTCTCTGGTCTCAACACTCTGTCTGATTTTGGATTTTTTTTTTTTTTTTTTTGTCCAAAATCAGACTTGACACCAGAGAGGCTGAATACCGCACTGAGTCAATGCGGTCTTAGCCTCTCTGGTCTCAACACTCTGTCTGATTTTGGATTTTTTTTTTTTTTTCCAAAATCAGACTTGACACCAGAGAGGCTGAATACCGCACTGAGTCAATGCGGTCTTAGCCTCTCTGGTGTCAACACTCTGTCTGATTTTGGATTTTTTTTTTTTTTTCCAAAATCAGACTTGACACCAGTGAGGCTGAATACCGCACTGAGTCAATGCGGTCTTAGCCTCTCTGGTGTCAACACTCTGTCTGATTTTGGATTATTATTATTTTTTTCCAAAATCAGACTTGACACCAGAGAGGCTGAATACCGCACTGAGTCAATGCGGTCTTAGCCTCTCTGGTCTCAACACTCTGTCTGATTTTGGATTTTTTTTTTTTTTTTTTCCAAAATCAGACTTGACACCAGAGAGGCTGAATACCGCACTGAGTCAATGCGGTCTTAGCCTCTCTGGTCTCAACACTCTGTCTGATTTTGGATTTTTTTTTTTTTTTTCCAAAATCAGACTTGACACCAGAGAGGCTGAATACCGCACTGAGTCAATGCGGTCTTAGCCTCTCTGGTGTCAACACTCTGTCTGATTTTGGATTTTTTTTTTTTTTTTTTTCAAAAATCAGACTTGACACCAGAGAGGCTGAATACCGCACTGAGTCAATGCGGTCTTAGCCTCTCTGGTGTCAACACTGTCTGATTTTGGATTTTTTTTTTTTTTTTCCAAAATCAGACTTGACACCAGAGAGGCTGAATACCGCACTGAGTCAATGCAGTCTTAGCCTCTCTGGTCTCAACACTGTCTGATTTTGGATTTTTTTTTTTTTTTTCCAAAATCAGACTTGACACCAGAGAGGCTGAATACCGCACTGAGTCAATGCGGTCTTAGCCTCTCTGGTGTCAACACTCTGTCTGATTTTGGATTTTTTTTTTTTTTTTTTTCCAAAATCAGACTTGACACCAGAGAGGCTGAATACCGCACTGAGTCAATGCGGTCTTAGCCTCTCTGGTCTCAACACTCTGTCTGATTTTGGATTTTTTTTTTTTTTTTTCAAAAATCAGACTTGACACCAGAGAGGCTGCATACCGCACTGAGTTAATGCGCTCTTAGCCTCTCTGGTCTCAACACTCTGTCTGATTTTGGATTTTTTTTTTTTTTTTCCAAAATCAGACTTGACACCAGAGAGGCTGAATACCGCACTGAGTCAATGCGGTCTTAGCCTCTCTGGTGTCAACACTCTGTCTGATTTTAGATTTTTTTTTTTTTTTTCCGAAATCAGACTTGACACCAGAGAGGCTGAATACCGCACTGAGTCAATGCGGTCTTAGCCTCTCTGGTGTCAACACTCTGTCTGATTTTGGATTTTTTTTTTTTTTTCCAAAATCAGACTTGACACCAGAGAGGCTGAATACCGCACTGAGTCAATGCGGTCTTAGCCTCTCTGGTGTCAACACTCTGTCTGATTTTGGATTTTTTTTTTTTTCCAAAATCAGACTTGACACCAGAGAGGCTGAATACCGCACTGAGTCAATGCGGTCTTAGCCTCTCTGGTGTCAACACTCTGTCTGATTTTGGATTTTTTTTTTTTTTCCCAAAATCAGACTTGACACCAGAGAGGCTGAATACCGCACTGAGTCAATGCGGTCTTAGCCTCTCTGGTGTCAACACTCTGTCTGATTTTGGATTTTTTTTTTTTTTTTTCCAAAATCAGACTTGACACCAGAGAGGCTGCATACCGCACTGAGTCAATGCGCTCTTAGCCTCTCTGGTCTCAACACTCTGTCTGATTTTGGATTTTTTTTTTTTTTTTCCAAAATCAGACTTGACACCAGAGAGGCTGAATACCGCACTGAGTCAATGCGGTCTTAGCCTCTCTGGTGTCAACACTCTGTCTGATTTTGGATTTTTTTTTTTTTTTCCAAAATCAGACTTGACACCAGAGAGGCTGAATACTGCACTGAGTCAATGCGGTCTTAGCCTCTCTGGTGTCAACACTCTGTCTGATTTTGGATTTTTTTTTTTTTTTTCCAAAATCAGACTTGACACCAGAGAGGCTGAATACCGCACTGAGTCAATGCGGTCTTAGCCTCTCTGGTCTCAACACTCTGTCTGATTTTGGATTTTTTTTTTTTTTTTTCCAAAATCAGACTTGACACCAGAGAGGCTGAATACCGCACTGAGTCAATGCGGTCTTAGCCTCTCTGGTGTCAACACTCTGTCTGATTTTGGATTTTTTTTTTTTTTTCCCAAATTCAGACTTGACACCAGAGAGGCTGAATACCGCACTGAGTCAATGCGGTCTTAGCCTCTCTGGTGTCAACACTCTGTCTGATTTTGGATTTTTTTTTTTTTTTTTTCCAAAATCAGACTTGACACCAGAGAGGCTGCATACCGCACTGAGTCAATGCGCTCTTAGCCTCTCTGGTCTCAACACTCTGTCTGATTTTGGATTTTTTTTTTTTTTTCCAAAATCAGACTTGACACCAGAGAGGCTGAATACCGCACTGAGTCAATGCGGTCTTAGCCTCTCTGGTGTCAACACTCTGTCTGATTTTGGATTTTTTTTTTTTTTTCCAAAATCAGACTTGACACCAGAGAGGCTGAATACCGCACTGAGTCAATGCGATCTTAGCCTCTCTGGTGTCAACACTCTGTCTGATTTTGGATTTTTTTTTTTTTTTTTCCAAAATCAGACTTGACACCAGAGAGGCTGAATACCGCACTGAGTCAATGCGGTCTTAGCCTCTCTGGTCTCAACACTCTGTCTGATTTTGGATTTTTTTTTTTTTTTTTCCAAAATCAGACTTGACACCAGAGAGGCTGAATACCGCACTGAGTCAATGCGGTCTTAGCCTCTCTGGTGTCAACACTCTGTCTGATTTTGGATTTTTTTTTTTTTTTTCCAAAAATCAGACTTGACACCAGAGAGACTGAATACCGCACTGAGTCAATGCGGTCTTTGCCTCTCTGGTGTCAACACTCTGTCTGATTTTGGATTTTTTTTTTTTTTCCAAAATCAGACTTGACACCAGAGAGGCTGAATACCGCACTGAGTCAATGCGGTCTTAGCCTCTCTGGTGTCAACACTCTGTCTGATTTTGGATTTTTTTTTTTTTTTCCAAAATCAGACTTGACACCAGAGAGGCTGAATACCGCACTGAGTCAATGCGGTATTAGCCTCTCTGGTGTCAACACTCTGTCTGATTTTGGATTTTTTTTTTTTTTCCAAAATCAGACTTGACACCAGAGAGGCTGAATACCGCACTGAGTCAATGCGGTCTTAGCCTCTCTGGTGTCAACACTCTGTCTGATTTTGGATTTTTTTTTTTTTTCCCAAAATCAGACTTGACACCAGAGAGGCTGAATACCGCACTGAGTCAATGCGGTCTTAGCCTCTCTGGTGTCAACACTCTGTCTGATTTTGGATTTTTTTTTTTTTTTTTCCAAAATCAGACTTGACACCAGAGAGGCTGCATACCGCACTGAGTCAATGCGCTCTTAGCCTCTCTGGTCTCAACACTCTGTCTGATTTTGGATTTTTTTTTTTTTTTTCCAAAATCAGACTTGACACCAGAGAGGCTGAATACCGCACTGAGTCAATGCGGTCTTAGCCTCTCTGGTGTCAACACTCTGTCTGATTTTGGATTTTTTTTTTTTTTTCCAAAATCAGACTTGACACCAGAGAGGCTGAATACTGCACTGAGTCAATGCGGTCTTAGCCTCTCTGGTGTCAACACTCTGTCTGATTTTGGATTTTTTTTTTTTTTTTCCAAAATCAGACTTGACACCAGAGAGGCTGAATACCGCACTGAGTCAATGCGGTCTTAGCCTCTCTGGTCTCAACACTCTGTCTGATTTTGGATTTTTTTTTTTTTTTTTCCAAAATCAGACTTGACACCAGAGAGGCTGAATACCGCACTGAGTCAATGCGGTCTTAGCCTCTCTGGTGTCAACACTCTGTCTGATTTTGGATTTTTTTTTTTTTTCCCAAATTCAGACTTGACACCAGAGAGGCTGAATACCGCACTGAGTCAATGCGGTCTTAGCCTCTCTGGTGTCAACACTCTGTCTGATTTTGGATTTTTTTTTTTTTTTTTTCCAAAATCAGACTTGACACCAGAGAGGCTGCATACCGCACTGAGTCAATGCGCTCTTAGCCTCTCTGGTCTCAACACTCTGTCTGATTTTGGATTTTTTTTTTTTTTTTCCAAAATCAGACTTGACACCAGAGAGGCTGAATACCGCACTGAGTCAATGCGGTCTTAGCCTCTCTGGTGTCAACACTCTGTCTGATTTTGGATTTTTTTTTTTTTTTCCAAAATCAGACTTGACACCAGAGAGGCTGAATACCGCACTGAGTCAATGCGATCTTAGCCTCTCTGGTGTCAACACTCTGTCTGATTTTGGATTTTTTTTTTTTTTTTTTCCAAAATCAGACTTGACACCAGAGAGGCTGAATACCGCACTGAGTCAATGCGGTCTTAGCCTCTCTGGTCTCAACACTCTGTCTGATTTTGGATTTTTTTTTTTTTTTTTCCAAAATCAGACTTGACACCAGAGAGGCTGAATACCGCACTGAGTCAATGCGGTCTTAGCCTCTCTGGTGTCAACACTCTGTCTGATTTTGGATTTTTTTTTTTTTTTTCCAAAAATCAGACTTGACACCAGAGAGACTGAATACCGCACTGAGTCAATGCGGTCTTTGCCTCTCTGGTGTCAACACTCTGTCTGATTTTGGATTTTTTTTTTTTTTCCAAAATCAGACTTGACACCAGAGAGGCTGAATACCGCACTGAGTCAATGCGGTCTTAGCCTCTCTGGTGTCAACACTCTGTCTGATTTTGGATTTTTTTTTTTTTTTCCCAAATTCAGACTTGACACCAGAGAGGCTGAATACCGCACTGAGTCAATGCGGTCTTAGCCTCTCTGGTGTCAACACTCTGTCTGATTTTGGATTTTTTTTTTTTTTTTTTCCAAAATCAGACTTGACACCAGAGAGGCTGCATACCGCACTGAGTCAATGCGCTCTTAGCCTCTCTGGTCTCAACACTCTGTCTGATTTTGGATTTTTTTTTTTTTTTTCCAAAATCAGACTTGACACCAGAGAGGCTGAATACCGCACTGAGTCAATGTGGTCTTAGCCTCTCTGGTGTCAACACTCTGTCTGATTTTGGATTTTTTTTTTTTTTTCCAAAATCAGACTTGACACCAGAGAGGCTGAATACCGCACTGAGTCAATGCGATCTTAGCCTCTCTGGTGTCAACACTCTGTCTGATTTTGGATTTTTTTTTTTTTTTTTTCCAAAATCAGACTTGACACCAGAGAGGCTGAATACCGCACTGAGTCAATGCGGTCTTAGCCTCTCTGGTCTCAACACTCTGTCTGATTTTGGATTTTTTTTTTTTTTTTTCCAAAATCAGACTTGACACCAGAGAGGCTGAATACCGCACTGAGTCAATGCGGTCTTAGCCTCTCTGGTGTCAACACTCTGTCTGATTTTGGATTTTTTTTTTTTTTTTCCAAAAATCAGACTTGACACCAGAGAGACTGAATACCGCACTGAGTCAATGCGGTCTTTGCCTCTCTGGTGTCAACACTCTGTCTGATTTTGGATTTTTTTTTTTTTTCCAAAATCAGACTTGACACCAGAGAGGCTGAATACCGCACTGAGTCAATGCGGTCTTAGCCTCTCTGGTCTCAACACTCTGTCTGATTTTGGATTTTTTTTTTTTTTTTTCCGAAATCAGACTTGACACCAGAGAGGCTGAATACCGCACTGAGTCAATGCGGTCTTAGCCTCTCTGGTGTCAACACTCTGTCTGATTTTGGATTTTTTTTTTTTTTTCCAAAATCAGACTTGACACCAGAGAGGCTGAATACCGCACTGAGTCAATGCGGTCTTAGCCTCTCTGGTGTCAACACTCTGTCTGATTTTGGTTTTTTTTTTTTTTTCCAAAATCAGACTTGACACCAGAGAGGCTGAATACCGCACTGAGTCAATGCGGTCTTAGCCTCTCTGGTGTCAACACTCTGTCTGATTTTGGATTTTTTTTTTTTTTCCCAAAATCAGACTTGACACCAGAGAGGCTGAATACCGCACTGAGTCAATGCGGTCTTAGCCTCTCTGGTGTCAACACTCTGTCTGATTTTGGATTTTTTTTTTTTTTTTTCCAAAATCAGACTTGACACCAGAGAGGCTGCATACCGCACTGAGTCAATGCGCTCTTAGCCTCTCTGGTCTCAACACTCTGTCTGATTTTGGATTTTTTTTTTTTTTTTCCAAAATCAGACTTGACACCAGAGAGGCTGAATACCGCACTGAGTCAATGCGGTCTTAGCCTCTCTGGTGTCAACACTCTGTCTGATTTTGGATTTTTTTTTTTTTTTCCAAAATCAGACTTGACACCAGAGAGGCTGAATACTGCACTGAGTCAATGCGGTCTTAGCCTCTCTGGTGTCAACACTCTGTCTGATTTTGGATTTTTTCTTTTTTTTCCCAAATTCAGACTTGACACCAGAGAGGCTGAATACCGCACTGAGTCAATGCGGTCTTAGCCTCTCTGGTGTCAACACTCTGTCTGATTTTGGATTTTTTTTTTTTTTTCCAAAATCAGACTTGACACCAGAGAGGCTGAATACCGCACTGAGTCAATGCGATCTTAGCCTCTCTGGTGTCAACACTCTGTCTGATTTTGGATTTTTTTTTTTTTTTTTTCCAAAATCAGACTTGACACCAGAGAGGCTGAATACCGCACTGAGTCAATGCGGTCTTAGCCTCTCTGGTCTCAACACTCTGTCTGATTTTGGATTTTTTTTTTTTTTTTTCCAAAATCAGACTTGACACCAGAGAGGCTGAATACCGCACTGAGTCAATGCGGTCTTAGCCTCTCTGGTGTCAACACTCTGTCTGATTTTGGATTTTTTTTTTTTTTTTCCAAAAATCAGACTTGACACCAGAGAGACTGAATACCGCACTGAGTCAATGCGGTCTTTGCCTCTCTGGTGTCAACACTCTGTCTGATTTTGGATTTTTTTTTTTTTTCCAAAATCAGACTTGACACCAGAGAGGCTGAATACCGCACTGAGTCAATGCGGTCTTAGCCTCTCTGGTGTCAACACTCTGTCTGATTTTGGATTTTTTTTTTTTTTTCCCAAATTCAGACTTGACACCAGAGAGGCTGAATACCGCACTGAGTCAATGCGGTCTTAGCCTCTCTGGTGTCAACACTCTGTCTGATTTTGGATTTTTTTTTTTTTTTTTTCCAAAATCAGACTTGACACCAGAGAGGCTGCATACCGCACTGAGTCAATGCGCTCTTAGCCTCTCTGGTCTCAACACTCTGTCTGATTTTGGATTTTTTTTTTTTTTTTCCAAAATCAGACTTGACACCAGAGAGGCTGAATACCGCACTGAGTCAATGTGGTCTTAGCCTCTCTGGTGTCAACACTCTGTCTGATTTTGGATTTTTTTTTTTTTTTCCAAAATCAGACTTGACACCAGAGAGGCTGAATACCGCACTGAGTCAATGCGATCTTAGCCTCTCTGGTGTCAACACTCTGTCTGATTTTGGATTTTTTTTTTTTTTTTTTCCAAAATCAGACTTGACACCAGAGAGGCTGAATACCGCACTGAGTCAATGCGGTCTTAGCCTCTCTGGTCTCAACACTCTGTCTGATTTTGGATTTTTTTTTTTTTTTTTCCAAAATCAGACTTGACACCAGAGAGGCTGAATACCGCACTGAGTCAATGCGGTCTTAGCCTCTCTGGTGTCAACACTCTGTCTGATTTTGGATTTTTTTTTTTTTTTTCCAAAAATCAGACTTGACACCAGAGAGACTGAATACCGCACTGAGTCAATGCGGTCTTTGCCTCTCTGGTGTCAACACTCTGTCTGATTTTGGATTTTTTTTTTTTTTTCCAAAATCAGACTTGACACCAGAGAGGCTGAATACCGCACTGAGTCAATGCGGTCTTAGCCTCTCTGGTCTCAACACTCTGTCTGATTTTGGATTTTTTTTTTTTTTTTTCCGAAATCAGACTTGACACCAGAGAGGCTGAATACCGCACTGAGTCAATGCGGTCTTAGCCTCTCTGGTGTCAACACTCTGTCTGATTTTGGATTTTTTTTTTTTTTTCCAAAATCAGACTTGACACCAGAGAGGCTGAATACCGCACTGAGTCAATGCGGTCTTAGCCTCTCTGGTGTCAACACTCTGTCTGATTTTGGTTTTTTTTTTTTTTCCAAAATCAGACTTGACACCAGAGAGGCTGAATACCGCACTGAGTCAATGCGGTCTTAGCCTCTCTGGTGTCAACACTCTGTCTGATTTTGGATTTTTTTTTTTTTTCCCAAAATCAGACTTGACACCAGAGAGGCTGAATACCGCACTGAGTCAATGCGGTCTTAGCCTCTCTGGTGTCAACACTCTGTCTGATTTTGGATTTTTTTTTTTTTTTTTCCAAAATCAGACTTGACACCAGAGAGGCTGCATACCGCACTGAGTCAATGCGCTCTTAGCCTCTCTGGTCTCAACACTCTGTCTGATTTTGGATTTTTTTTTTTTTTTTCCAAAATCAGACTTGACACCAGAGAGGCTGAATACCGCACTGAGTCAATGCGGTCTTAGCCTCTCTGGTGTCAACACTCTGTCTGATTTTGGATTTTTTTTTTTTTTTCCAAAATCAGACTTGACACCAGAGAGGCTGAATACTGCACTGAGTCAATGCGGTCTTAGCCTCTCTGGTGTCAACACTCTGTCTGATTTTGGATTTTTTTTTTTTTTTCCCAAATTCAGACTTGACACCAGAGAGGCTGAATACCGCACTGAGTCAATGCGGTCTTAGCCTCTCTGGTGTCAACACTCTGTCTGATTTTGGATTTTTTTTTTTTTTTTTTCCAAAATCAGACTTGACACCAGAGAGGCTGCATACCGCACTGAGTCAATGCGCTCTTAGCCTCTCTGGTCTCAACACTCTGTCTGATTTTGGATTTTTTTTTTTTTTTTCCAAAATCAGACTTGACACCAGAGAGGCTGAATACCGCACTGAGTCAATGTGGTCTTAGCCTCTCTGGTGTCAACACTCTGTCTGATTTTGGATTTTTTTTTTTTTTTCCAAAATCAGACTTGACACCAGAGAGGCTGAATACCGCACTGAGTCAATGCGATCTTAGCCTCTCTGGTGTCAACACTCTGTCTGATTTTGGATTTTTTTTTTTTTTTTCTAAAATCAGACTTGACACCAGAGAGGCTGAATACCGCACTGAGTCAATGCGGTCTTAGCCTCTCTGGTCTCAACACTCTGTCTGATTTTGGATTTTTTTTTTTTTTTTTCCAAAATCAGACTTGACACCAGAGAGGCTGAATACCGCACTGAGTCAATGCGGTCTTAGCCTCTCTGGTGTCAACACTCTGTCTGATTTTGGATTTTTTTTTTTTTTTTCCAAAAATCAGACTTGACACCAGAGAGACTGAATACCGCACTGAGTCAATGCGGTCTTTGCCTCTCTGGTGTCAACACTCTGTCTGATTTTGGATTTTTTTTTTTTTTCCAAAATCAGACTTGACACCAGAGAGGCTGAATACCGCACTGAGTCAATGCGGTCTTAGCCTCTCTGGTGTCAACACTCTGTCTGATTTTGGATTTTTTTTTTTTTTTTCCAAAATCAGACTTGACACCAGAGAGGCTGAATACCGCACTGAGTCAATGCGGTCTTAGCCTCTCTGGTCTTTTTTTTTTTTTCCAAAATCAGACTTGACACCAGAGAGGCTGAATACCGCACTGAGTCAATGCGGTCTTAGCCTCTCTGGTCTCAACACTCTGTCTGATTTTGGATTTTTTTTTTTTTTTTCCAAAATCAGACTTGACACCAGAGAGGCTGAATACCGCACTGAGTCAATGCGGTCTTAGCCTCTCTGGTGTCAACACTCTGTCTGATTTTGGATTTTTTTTTTTTTTTTTCCAAAATCAGACTTGACACCAGAGAGGCTGAATACTGCACTGAGTCAATGCGGTCTTAGCCTCTCTGGTGTCAACACTCTGTCTGATTTTGGATTTTTTTTTTTTTTCCAAAATCAGACTTGACACCAGAGAGGCTGAATACCGCACTGAGTCAATGCGGTCTTAGCCTCTCTGGTCTCAACACTCTGTCTGATTTTGGATTTATTTTATTTTTTTTCCAAAATCAGACTTGACACCAGAGAGGCTGAATACCGCACTGAGTCAATGCGGTCTTAGCCTCTCTGGTGTCAACACTCTGTCTGATTTTGGATTTTTTTTTTTTTATTTTTTCAAAATCAGACTTGACACCAGAGAGGCTGAATACCGCACTGAGTCAATGCGGTCTTAGCCTCTCTGGTGTCAACACTCTGTCTGATTTTGGATTTTTTTTTTTTTTCCAAAATCAGACTTGACACCAGAGAGGCTGAATACCGCACTGAGTCAATGCGGTCTTAGCCTCTCTGGTCTCAACACTCTGTCTGATTTTGGATTTTTTTTTTTTTTTTTCCAAAATCAGACTTGACACCAGAGAGGCTGCATACCGCACTGAGTCAATGCGCTCTTAGCCTCTCTGGTCTCAACACTCTGTCTGATTTTGGATTTTTTTTTTTTTTTCCAAAATCAGACTTGACACCAGAGAGGCTGAATACCGCACTGAGTCAATGCGGTCTTAGCCTCTCTGGTGTCAACACTCTGTCTGATTTTGGATTTTTTTTTTTTTTTTTTCCAAAATCAGACTTGACACCAGAGAGGCTGAATACCGCACTGAGTCAATGCGGTCTTAGCCTCTCTGGTCTCAACACTCTGTCTGATTTTGGATTTTTTTTTTTTTTTTTCCAAAATCAGACTTGACACCAGAGAGGCTGCATACCGCACTGAGTCAATGCGCTCTTAGCCTCTCTGGTCTCAACACTCTGTCTGATTTTGGATTTTTTTTTTTTTTTCCAAAATCAGACTTGACACCAGAGAGGCTGAATACTGCACTGAGTCAATGCGGTCTTAGCCTCTCTGGTGTCAACACTCTGTCTGATTTTGGATTTTTTTTTTTTCCAAAATCAGACTTGACACCAGAGAGGCTGCATACCGCACTGAGTCAATGCGCTCTTAGCCTCTCTGGTCTCAACACTCTGTCTGATTTTGGATTTTTTTTTTTTTTTTTCCAAAATCAGACTTGACACCAGAGAGGCTGAATACCGCACTGAGTCAATGCGGTCTTAGCCTCTCTGGTGTCAACACTCTGTCTGATTTTGGATTTTTTTTTTTTTTTTCCAAAAATCAGACTTGACACCAGAGAGACTGAATACCGCACTGAGTCAATGCGGTCTTTGCCTCTCTGGTGTCAACACTCTGTCTGATTTTGGATTTTTTTTTTTTTTCCAAAATCAGACTTGACACCAGAGAGGCTGAATACCGCACTGAGTCAATGCGGTCTTAGCCTCTCTGGTGTCAACACTCTGTCTGATTTTGGATTTTTTTTTTTTTTTTCCAAAATCAGACTTGACACCAGAGAGGCTGAATACCGCACTGAGTCAATGCGGTCTTAGCCTCTCTGGTCTTTTTTTTTTTTCCAAAATCAGACTTGACACCAGAGAGGCTGAATACCGCACTGAGTCAATGCGGTCTTAGCCTCTCTGGTCTCAACACTCTGTCTGATTTTGGATTTTTTTTTTTTTTTTCCAAAATCAGACTTGACACCAGAGAGGCTGCATACCGCACTGAGTCAATGCGCTCTTAGCCTCTCTGGTCTCAACACTCTGTCTGATTTTGGATTTTTTTTTTTTTTTCCAAAATCAGACTTGACACCAGAGAGGCTGAATACCGCACTGAGTCAATGCGGTCTTAGCCTCTCTGGTGTCAACACTCTGTCTGATTTTGGATTTTTTTTTTTTTTTTTTCCAAAATCAGACTTGACACCAGAGAGGCTGAATACCGCACTGAGTCAATGCGGTCTTAGCCTCTCTGGTCTCAACACTCTGTCTGATTTTGGATTTTTTTTTTTTTTTTTCCAAAATCAGACTTGACACCAGAGAGGCTGCATACCGCACTGAGTCAATGCGCTCTTAGCCTCTCTGGTCTCAACACTCTGTCTGATTTTGGATTTTTTTTTTTTTTTCCAAAATCAGACTTGACACCAGAGAGGCTGAATACCGCACTGAGTCAATGCGGTCTTAGCCTCTCTGGTCTCAACACTCTGTCTGATTTTGGATTTATTTTATTTTTTTTCCAAAATCAGACTTGACACCAGAGAGGCTGAATACCGCACTGAGTCAATGCGGTCTTAGCCTCTCTGGTGTCAACACTCTGTCTGATTTTGGATTTTTTTTTATTTATTTTTTCAAAATCAGACTTGACACCAGAGAGGCTGAATACCGCACTGAGTCAATGCGGTCTTAGCCTCTCTGGTGTCAACACTCTGTCTGATTTTGGATTTTTTTTTTTTTTCCAAAATCAGACTTGACACCAGAGAGGCTGAATACCGCACTGAGTCAATGCGGTCTTAGCCTCTCTGGTCTCAACACTCTGTCTGATTTTGGATTTTTTTTTTTTTTTTTCCAAAATCAGACTTGACACCAGAGAGGCTGCATACCGCACTGAGTCAATGCGCTCTTAGCCTCTCTGGTCTCAACACTCTGTCTGATTTTGGATTTTTTTTTTTTTTTCCAAAATCAGACTTGACACCAGAGAGGCTGAATACCGCACTGAGTCAATGCGGTCTTAGCCTCTCTGGTGTCAACACTCTGTCTGATTTTGGATTTTTTTTTTTTTTTTTTCCAAAATCAGACTTGACACCAGAGAGGCTGAATACCGCACTGAGTCAATGCAGTCTTAGCCTCTCTGGTCTCAACACTCTGTCTGATTTTGGATTTTTTTTTTTTTTTTTCCAAAATCAGACTTGACACCAGAGAGGCTGCATACCGCACTGAGTCAATGCGCTCTTAGCCTCTCTGGTCTCAACACTCTGTCTGATTTTGGATTTTTTTTTTTTTTTCCAAAATCAGACTTGACACCAGAGAGGCTGAATACCGCACTGAGTCAATGCGGTCTTAGCCTCTCTGGTGTCAACACTCTGTCTGATTTTGGATTTTTTTTTTTTTTCCAAAATCAGACTTGACACCAGAGAGGCTGCATACCGCACTGAGTCAATGCGCTCTTAGCCTCTCTGGTCTCAACACTCTGTCTGATTTTGGATTTTTTTTTTTTTTTCCAAAATCAGACTTGACACCAGAGAGGCTGAATACCGCACTGAGTCAATGCGGTCTTAGCCTCTCTGGTGTCAACACTCTGTCTGATTTTGGATTTTTTTTTTTTTTTTCCAAAATCAGACTTGACACCAGAGAGGCTGAATACCGCACTGAGTCAATGCGGTCTTAGCCTCTCTGGTCTCAACACTCTGTCTGATTTTGGATTTTTTTTTTTTTTTTTTTCCAAAATCAGACTTGACACCAGAGAGGCTGAATACCGCACTGAGTCAATGCGGTCTTAGCCTCTCTGGTCTCAACACTCTGTCTGATTTTGGATTTTTTTTTTTTTTTTTCCAAAATCAGACTTGACACCAGAGAGGCTGAATACCGCACTGAGTCAATGCGCTCTTAGCCTCTCTGGTGTCAACACTGTCTGATTTTGGATTTTTTTTTTTTTTTTTCCAAAATCAGACTTGACACCAGAGAGGCTGAATACCGCACTGAGTCAATGCGGTCTTAGCCTCTCTGGTCTCAACACTCTGTCTGATTTTGGATTTTTTTTTTTTTTTTTCCAAAATCAGACTTGACACCAGAGAGGCTGAATACCGCACTGAGTCAATGCGCTCTTAGCCTCTCTGGTGTCAACACTGTCTGATTTTGGATTTTTTTTTTTTTTTTTTTCCAAAATCAGACTTGACACCAGAGAGGCTGCATACCGCACTGAGTCAATGCGCTCTTAACCTCTCTGGTCTCAACACTCTGTCTGATTTTGGATTTTTTTTTTTTTTCCAAAATCAGACTTGACACCAGAGAGGCTGAATACCGCACTGAGTCAATGCGGTCTTAGCCTCTCTGGTGTCAACACTCTGTCTGATTTTGGATTTTTTTTTTTTTTTTTCCAAAATCAGACTTGACACCAGAGAGGCTGAATACCGCACTGAGTCAATGCGGTCTTAGCCTCTCTGGTGTCAACACTCTGTCTGATTTTGGATTTTTTTTTTTTTTTTTCCAAAATCAGACTTGACACCAGAGAGGCTGAATACCGCACTGAGTCAATGCGGTCTTAGCCTCTCTGGTCTCAACACTCTGTCTGATTTTGGATTTTTTTTTTTTTTTTTCCAAAATCAGACTTGACACCAGAGAGGCTGAATACCGCACTGAGTCAATGCGCTCTTAGCCTCTCTGGTGTCAACACTGTCTGATTTTGGATTTTTTTTTTTTTTTTCCAAAATCAGACTTGACACCAGAGAGGCTGAATACCGCACTGAGTCAATGCGGTCTTAGCCTCTCTGGTCTCAACACTCTGTCTGATTTTGGATTTTTTTTTTTTTTCCAAAATCAGACTTGACACCAGAGAGGCTGAATACCGCACTGAGTCAATGCGGTCTTAGCCTCTCTGGTGACAACACTCTGTCTGATTTTGGATTTTTTTTTTTTTTTCCAAAATCAGACTTGACACCAGAGAGGCTGAATACCGCACTGAGTCAATGCGGTCTTACCCTCTCTGGTCTCAACACTCTGTCTGATTTTGGATTTTTTTTTTTTTTTTTTTCAAAAATCAGACTTGACACCAGAGAGGCTGAATACCGCACTAAGTCAATGCGGTCTTAGCCTCTCTGGTGTCAACACTGTCTGATTTTGGATTTTTTTTTTTTTTTTCCAAAATCAGACTTGACACCAGAGAGGCTGAATACCGCACTGAGTCAATGCGGTCTTAGCCTCTCTGGTCTCAACACTCTGTCTGATTTTGGATTTTTTTTTTTTTTTCCAAAATCAGACTTGACACCAGAGAGGCTGAATACCGCACTGAGTCAATGCGGTCTTAGCCTCTCTGGTCTCAACACTCTGTCTGATTTTGGATTTTTTTTTTTTTTTTTTTGTCCAAAATCAGACTTGACACCAGAGAGGCTGAATACCGCACGGAGTCAATGCGGTCTTAGCCTCTCTGGTCTCAACACTCTGTCTGATTTTGGATTTTTTTTTTTTTTTTCAAAAATCAGACTTGACACCAGAGAGGCTGAATACCGCACTGAGTCAATGCGGTCTTAGCCTCTCTGGTGTCAACACTGTCTGATTTTGGATTTTTTTTTTTTTTTTCCAAAATCAGACTTGACACCAGAGAGGCTGAATACCGCACTGAGTCAATGCGGTCTTAGCCTCTCTGGTGACAACACTCTGTCTGATTTTGGATTTTTTTTTTTTTTTCCAAAATCAGACTTGACACCAGAGAGGCTGAATACCGCACTGAGTCAATGCGGTCTTAGCCTCTCTGGTCTCAACACTCTGTCTGATTTTGGATTTTTTTTTTTTTTTTTTTCAAAAATCAGACTTGACACCAGAGAGGCTGAATACCGCACTGAGTCAATGCGGTCTTAGCCTCTCTGGTCTTTTTTTTTTTTCCAAAATCAGACTTGACACCAGAGAGGCTGAATACCGCACTGAGTCAATGCGGTCTTAGCCTCTCTGGTCTCAACACTCTGTCTGATTTTGGATTTTTTTTTTTTTTTTTTTCAAAAATCAGACTTGACACCAGAGAGGCTGAATACCGCACTGAGTCAATGCGGTCTTAGCCTCTCTGGTCTCAACACTCTGTCTGATTTTGGATTTTTTTTTTTTTTTTTTTTGTCCAAAATCAGACTTGACACCAGAGAGGCTGAATACCGCACGGAGTCAATGCGGTCTTAGCCTCTCTGGTCTCAACACTCTGTCTGATTTTGGATTTTTTTTTTTTTTTTCAAAAATCAGACTTGACACCAGAGAGGCTGAATACCGCACTGAGTCAATGCGGTCTTAGCCTCTCTGGTGTCAACACTGTCTGATTTTGGATTTTTTTTTTTTTTTTCCAAAATCAGACTTGACACCAGAGAGGCTGAATACCGCACTGAGTCAATGCACTCTTAGCCTCTCTGGTCTCAACACTGTCTGATTTTGGATTTTTTTTTTTTTTTTTTTTCCAAAATCAGACTTGACACCAGAGAGGCTGAATACCGCACTGAGTCAATGCGGTCTTAGCCTCTCTGGTCTCAACACTCTGTCTGATTTTGGATTTTTTTTTTTTTTTCCAAAATCAGACTTGACACCAGAGAGGCTGAATACCGCACTGAGTCAATGCAGTCTTAGCCTCTCTGGTCTCAACACTCTGTCTGATTTTGGATTTTGGATTTTTTTTTTTTGTCCAAAATCAGACTTGACACCAGAGAGGCTGAATACCGCACTGAGTCAATGCGGTCTTAGCCTCTCTGGTCTCAACACTCTGTCTGATTTTGGATTTTTTTTTTTTTTTTCCAAAATCAGACTTGACACCAGAGAGGCTGAATACCGCACTGAGTCAATGCGGTCTTAGCCTCTCTGGTGTCAACACTCTGTCTGATTTTGGATTTTTTTTTTTTTTTTCCAAAATCAGACTTGACACCAGAGAGGCTGAATACCGCACTGAGTCAATGCGGTCTTAGCCTCTCTGGTGTCAACACTCTGTCTGATTTTGGATTTTTTTTTTTTTTTTTTCCAAAATCAGACTTGACACCAGAGAGGCTGCATACTGCACTGAGTCAATGCGCTCTTAGCCTCTCTGGTGTCAACACTCTGTCTGATTTTGGATTTTTTTTTTTTTTCCAAAATCAGACTTGACACCAGAGAGGCTGAATACCGCACTGAGTCAATGCGGTCTTAGCCTCTCTGGTGTCAACACTCTGTCTGATTTTGGATTTTTTTTTTTTTTTTCCAAAATCAGACTTGACACCAGAGAGGCTGAATACCGCACTGAGTCAATGCGGTCTTAGCCTCTCTGGTCTCAACACTCTGTCTGATTTTGGATTTTTTTTTTTTTTTTTTTTTTTTTACAAAATCAGACTTGACACCAGAGAGGCTGAATACCGCACTGAGTCAATGCGGTCTTAGCCTCTCTGGTCTTTTTTTTTTCTTCCAAAATCAGACTTGACACCAGAGAGGCTGAATACCGCACTGAGTCAATGCGGTCTTAGCCTCTCTGGTGTCAACACTCTGTCTGATTTTGGATTTTTTTTTTTTTTTTTTCCAAAATCAGACTTGACACCAGAGAGGCTGAATACCGCACTGAGTCAATGCGGTCTTAGCCTCTCTGGTCTCAACACTCTGTCTGATTTTGGATTTTTTTTTTTTTTTTTTTCCAAAATCAGACTTGACACCAGAGAGGCTGAATACCGCACTGAGTCAATGCGGTCTTAGCCTCTCTGGTGTCAACACTCTGTCTGATTTTGGATTTTTTTTTTTTTTTCCAAAATCAGACTTGACACCAGAGAGGCTGAATACCGCACTGAGTCAATGCGGTCTTAGCCTCTCTGGTGTCAACACTGTCTGATTTTGGATTTTTTTTTTTTTTTTCCAAAATCAGACTTGACACCAGAGAGGCTGAATACCGCACTGAGTCAATGCGGTCTTAGCCTCTCTGGTGACAACACTCTGTCTGATTTTGGATTTTTTTTTTTTTTTCCAAAATCAGACTTGACACCAGAGAGGCTGAATACCGCACTGAGTCAATGCGGTCTTAGCCTCTCTGGTCTCAACACTCTGTCTGATTTTGGATTTTTTTTTTTTTTTTTTTCAAAAATCAGACTTGACACCAGAGAGGCTGAATACCGCACTGAGTCAATGCGGTCTTAGCCTCTCTGGTCTCAACACTCTGTCTGATTTTGGATTTTTTTTTTTTTTTTTTTCAAAAATCAGACTTGACACCAGAGAGGCTGAATACCGCACTGAGTCAATGCGGTCTTAGCCTCTCTGGTGTCAACACTGTCTGATTTTGGATTTTTTTTTTTTTTTTCCAAAATCAGACTTGACACCAGAGAGGCTGAATACCGCACTGAGTCAATGCGGTCTTAGCCTCTCTGGTGACAACACTCTGTCTGATTTTGGATTTTTTTTTTTTTTTCCAAAATCAGACTTGACACCAGAGAGGCTGAATACCGCACTGAGTCAATGCGGTCTTAGCCTCTCTGGTCTCAACACTCTGTCTGATTTTGGATTTTTTTTTTTTTTTTTTTCAAAAATCAGACTTGACACCAGAGAGGCTGAATACCGCACTGAGTCAATGCGGTCTTAGCCTCTCTGGTCTTTTTTTTTTTTCCAAAATCAGACTTGACACCAGAGAGGCTGAATACCGCACTGAGTCAATGCGGTCTTAGCCTCTCTGGTCTCAACACTCTGTCTGATTTTGGATTTTTTTTTTTTTTTTTTTCAAAAATCAGACTTGACACCAGAGAGGCTGAATACCGCACTGAGTCAATGCGGTCTTAGCCTCTCTGGTCTCAACACTCTGTCTGATTTTGGATTTTTTTTTTTTTTTTTGTCCAAAATCAGACTTGACACCAGAGAGGCTGAATACCGCACTGAGTCAATGCGGTCTTAGCCTCTCTGGTCTCAACACTCTGTCTGATTTTGGATTTTTTTTTTTTTTTTCCAAAATCAGACTTGACACCAGAGAGGCTGAATACAGCACTGAGTCAATGCGGTCTTAGCCTCTCTGGTGTCAACACTGTCTGATTTTGGATTTTTTTTTTTTTTTTCCAAAATCAGACTTGACACCAGAGAGGCTGAATACCGCACTGAGTCAATGCGGTCTTAGCCTCTCTGGTGACAACACTCTGTCTGATTTTGGATTTTTTTTTTTTTTTTCCAAAATCAGACTTGACACCAGAGAGGCTGAATACCGCACTGAGTCAATGCGGTCTTAGCCTCTCTGGTCTCAACACTCTGTCTGATTTTGGATTTTTTTTTTTTTTTTTTTCAAAAATCAGACTTGACACCAGAGAGGCTGAATACCGCACTGAGTCAATGCGGTCTTAGCCTCTCTGGTGTCAACACTCTGTCTGATTTTGGATTTTTTTTTTTTTTTTCCAAAATCAGACTTGACACCAGAGAGGCTGAATACCGCACTGAGTCAATGCGGTCTTAGCCTCTCTGGTGTCAACACTCTGTCTGATTTTGGATTTTTTTTTTTTTTTCCAAAATCAGACTTGACACCAGAGAGGCTGAATACCGCACTGAGTCAATGCGGTCTTAGCCTCTCTGGTGTCAACACTCTGTCTGATTTTGGATTTTTTTTTTTTTTCCAAAATCAGACTTGACACCAGAGAGGCTGAATACCGCAGTGAGTCAATGCGGTCTTAGCCTCTCTGGTGTCAACACTCTGTCTGATTTTGGATTTTTTTTCTTTTTTTCCCAAAATCAGACTTGACACCAGAGAGGCTGAATACCGCACTGAGTCAATGCGGTCTTAGCCTCTCTGGTGTCAACACTCTGTCTGATTTTGGATTTTTTTTTTTTTTTTTTCCAAAATCAGACTTGACACCAGAGAGGCTGCATACCGCACTGAGTCAATGCGCTCTTAGCCTCTCTGGTCTCAACACTCTGTCTGATTTTGGATTTTTTTTTTTTTTTCCAAAATCAGACTTGACACCAGAGAGGCTGAATACCGCACTGAGTCAATGCGGTCTTAGCCTCTCTGGTCTCAACACTCTGTCTGATTTTGGATTTTTTTTTTTTTTTTTTCCAAAATCAGACTTGACACCAGAGAGGCTGAATACCGCACTGAGTCAATGCGGTCTTAGCCTCTCTGGTCTCAACACTCTGTCTGATTTTGAATTTTTTTTTTTTTTTTCCAAAATCAGACTTGACACCAGAGAGGCTGAATACCGCACTGAGTCAATGCGGTCTTAGCCTCTCTGGTGTCAACACTCTGTCTGATTTTGGATTTTTTTTTTTTTTTTCCAAAATCAGACTTGACACCAGAGAGGCTGAATACCGCACTGAGTCAATGCGGTCTTAGCCTCTCTGGTCTCAACACTCTGTCTGATTTTGGATTTTTTTTTTTTTTTTTTCCAAAATCAGACTTGACACCAGAGAGGCTGAATACCGCACTGAGTCAATGCGGTCTTAGCCTCTCTGGTGTCAACACTCTGTCTGATTTTAGATTATTTATTTTTTTTTCCGAAATCAGACTTGACACCAGAGAGGCTGAATACCGCACTGAGTCAATGCGGTCTTAGCCTCTCTGGTGTCAACACTCTGTCTGATTTTGGATTTTTTTTTTTTTTTCCAAAATCAGACTTGACACCAGAGAGGCTGAATACCGCACTGAGTCAATGCGGTCTTAGCCTCTCTGGTGTCAACACTCTGTCTGATTTTGGATTTTTTTTTTTTTCCAAAATCAGACTTGACACCAGAGAGGCTGAATACCGCACTCAGTCAATGCGGTCTTAGCCTCTCTGGTGTCAACACTCTGTCTGATTTTGGATTTTTTTTTTTTTTTCCCAAAATCAGACTTGACACCAGAGAGGCTGAATACCGCACTGAGTCAATGCGGTCTTAGCCTCTCTGGTGTCAACACTCTGTCTGATTTTGGATTTTTTTTTTTTTTTTTTCCAAAATCAGACTTGACACCAGAGAGGCTGCATACCGCACTGAGTCAATGCGCTCTTAGCCTCTCTGGTGTCAACACTCTGTCTGATTTTGGATTTTTTTTTTTTTTTCCCAAAATCAGACTTGACACCAGAGAGGCTGAATACCGCACTGAGTCAATGCGGTCTTAGCCTCTCTGGTGTCAACACTCTGTCTGATTTTGGATTTTTTTTTTTTTTTTTTCCAAAATCAGACTTGACACCAGAGAGGCTGCATACCGCACTGAGCCAATGCGCTCTTAGCCTCTCTGGTCTCAACACTCTGTCTGATTTTGGATTTTTTTTTTTTTTTTCCAAAATCAGACTTGACACCAGAGAGGCTGAATACCGCACTGAGTCAATGCGGTCTTAGCCTCTCTGGTGTCAACACTCTGTCTGATTTTGGATTTTTTTTTTTTTTCTAAAATCAGACTTGAAACCAGAGAGGCTGAATACCGCACTGAGTCAATGCGGTCTTAGCCTCTCTGGTGTCAACACTCTGTCTGATTTTGGATTTTTTTTTTTTTCCAAAATCAGACTTGACACCAGAGAGGCTGAATACCGCACTGAGTCAATGCGGTCTTAGCCTCTCTGGTGTCAACACTCTGTCTGATTTTGGATTTTTTTTTTTTTTCCCAAAATCAGACTTGACACCAGAGAGGCTGAATACCGCACTGAGTCAATGCGGTCTTAGCCTCTCTGGTGTCAACACTCTGTCTGATTTTGGATTTTTTTTTTTTTTTTTCCAAAATCAGACTTGACACCAGAGAGGCTGCATACCGCACTGAGTCAATGCGCTCTTAGCCTCTCTGGTCTCAACACTCTGTCTGATTTTGGATTTTTTTTTTTTTTTTCCAAAATCAGACTTGACACCAGAGAGGCTGAATACCGCACTGAGTCAATGCGGTCTTAGCCTCTCTGGTGTCAACACTCTGTCTGATTTTGGATTTTTTTTTTTTTTTCTAAAATCAGACTTGAAACCAGAGAGGCTGAATACCGCACTGAGTCAATGCGGTCTTAGCCTCTCTGGTGTCAACACTCTGTCTGATTTTGGATTTTTTTTTTTTTTTCCAAAATCAGACTTGACACCAGAGAGGCTGAATACCGCACTGAGTCAATGCGGTCTTAGCCTCTCTGGTGTCAACACTCTGTCTGATTTTGGATTTTTTTTTTTTTTTTCCAAAATCAGACTTGACACCAGAGAGGCTGAATACCGCACTGAGTCAATGCGGTCTTAGCCTCTCTGGTGTCAACACTCTGTCTGATTTTTGATTTTTTTTTTTTTTTTTTCCAAAATCAGACTTGACACCAGAGAGGCTGAATACCGCACTGAGTCAATGCGGTCTTAGCCTCTCTGGTCTCAACACTCTGTCTGATTTTGGATTTTTTTTTTTTTTTTTCCAAAATCAGACTTGACACCAGAGAGGCTGAATACCGCACTGAGTCAATGCGGTCTTAGCCTCTCTGGTGTCAACACTCTGTCTGATTTTGGATTTTTTTTTTTTTTTCCAAAATCAGACTTGACACCAGAGAGGCTGAATACCGCACTGAGTCAATGCGGTCTTAGCCTCTCTGGTGTCAACACTGTCTGATTTTGGATTTTTTTTTTTTTTTCCCAAATTCAGACTTGACACCAGAGAGGCTGAATACCGCACTGAGTCAATGCGGTCTTAGCCTCTCTGGTGTCAACACTCTGTCTGATTTTGGATTTTTTTTTTTTTTTTTTCAAAAATCAGACTTGACACCAGAGAGGCTGCATACCGCACTGAGTCAATGCGCTCTTAGCCTCTCTGGTCTCAACACTCTGTCTGATTTTGGATTTTTTTTTTTTTTTTCCAAAATCAGACTTGACACCAGAGAGGCTGAATACCGCACTGAGTCAATGCGGTCTTAGCCTCTCTGGTGTCAACACTCTGTCTGATTTTGGATTTTTTTTTTTTTTTCCAAAATCAGACTTGACACCAGAGAGGCTGAATACCGCACTGAGTCAATGCGATCTTAGCCTCTCTGGTGTCAACACTCTGTCTGATTTTGGATTTTTTTTTTTTTTTTTTCCAAAATCAGACTTGACACCAGAGAGGCTGAATACCGCACTGAGTCAATGCGGTCTTAGCCTCTCTGGTCTCAACACTCTGTCTGATTTTGGATTTTTTTTTTTTTTTTTTCCAAAATCAGACTTGACACCAGAGAGGCTGAATACCGCACTGAGTCAATGCGGTCTTAGCCTCTCTGGTGTCAACACTCTGTCTGATTTTGGATTTTTTTTTTTTTTTTCCAAAAATCAGACTTGACACCAGAGAGACTGAATACCGCACTGAGTCAATGCGGTCTTAGCCTCTCTGGTGTCAACACTCTGTCTGATTTTGGATTTTTTTTTTTTTTCCAAAATCAGACTTGACACCAGAGAGGCTGAATACCGCACTGAGTCAATGCGGTCTTAGCCTCTCTGGTGTCAACACTCTGTCTGATTTTGGATTTTTTTTTTTTTTTTCCAAAATCAGACTTGACACCAGAGAGGCTGAATACCGCACTGAGTCAATGCGGTCTTAGCCTCTCTGGTGTCAACACTCTGTCTGATTTTGGATTTTTTTTTTTTTTTCCAAAATCAGACTTGACACCAGAGAGGCTGAATACCGCACTGAGTCAATGCGGTCTTAGCCTCTCTGGTGTCAACACTCTGTCTGATTTTGGATTTTTTTTTTTTTTTCCAAAATCAGACTTGACACCAGAGAGGCTGAATACCACACTGAGTCAATGCGGTCTTAGCCTCTCTGGTGTCAACACTCTGTCTGATTTTGGATTTTTTTTTTTTTTTTTTTCCAAAATCAGACTTGACACCAGAGAGGCTGAATACCACACTGAGTCAATGCGGTCTTAGCCTCTCTGGTCTCAACACTCTGTCTGATTTTGGATTTTCTTTTCTTTTTTTCCAAAATCAGACTTGACACCAGAGAGGCTGAATACGGCACTCAGTCAATGCGGTCTTAGCCTCTCTGGTGTCAACACTCTGTCTGATTTTGGATTTTTTTTTTTTTTCCAAAATCAGACTTGACACCAGAGAGGCTGAATACCGCACTGAGTCAATGCGGTCTTAGCCTCTCTGGTGTCAACACTCTGTCTGATTTTGGATTTTTTTTTTTTTTTCCAAAATCAGACTTGACACCAGAGAGGCTGAATACCGCACTGAGTCAATGCGGTCTTAGCCTCTCTGGTGTCAACACTCTGTCTGATTTTGGATTTTTTTTTTTTTTTCCAAAATCAGACTTGACACCAGAGAGGCTGAATACCACACTGAGTCAATGCGGTCTTAGCCTCTCTGGTGTCAACACTCTGTCTGATTTTGGATTTTTTTTTTTTTTTTTTTCCAAAATCAGACTTGACACCAGAGAGGCTGAATACCGCACTGAGTCAATGCGGTCTTAGCCTCTCTGGTCTCAACACTCTGTCTGATTTTGGATTTTTTTTTTTTTTTTTCCAAAATCAGACTTGACACCAGAGAGGCTGAATACTGCACTGAGTCAATGCGGTCTTAGCCTCTCTGGTCTCAACACTCTGTCTGATTTTGGATTTTCTTTTTTTTTTTTCCAAAATCAGACTTGACACCAGAGAGGCTGAATACCGCACTGAGTCAATGCGGTCTTAACCTCTCTGGTGTCAACACTCTGTCTGATTTTGGATTTTTTTTTTTTTTTTTTTCCAAAATCAGACTTGACACCAGAGAGGCTGAATACCGCACTGAGTCAATGCGGTCTTAACCTCTCTGGTCTCAACACTCTGTCTGATTTTGGATTTATTTATTTATTTTTCCAAAATCAGACTTGACAGCAGAGAGGCTGAATACCGCACTGAGTCAATGCGGTCTTAGCCTCTCTGGTGTCAACACTCTGTCTGATTTTGGATTTCTTTTTTTTTTCCAAAATCAGACTTGACACCAGAGAGGCTGAATACCGCACTGAGTCAATGCGGTCTTAGCCTCTCTGGTGTCAACACTCTGTCTGATTTTGGATTTTTTTTTTTTTTTTTTCCAAAATCAGACTTGACACCAGAGAGGCTGAATACCGCACTGAGTCAATGCGGTCTTAGCCTCTCTGGTCTCAACACTCTGTCTGATTTTGGATTTTTTTTTTTTTTTTTCCAAAATCAGACTTGACACCAGAGAGGCTGAATACCGCACTGAGTCAATGCGGTCTTAACCTCTCTGGTGTCAACACTCTGTCTGATTTTGGATTTTTTTTTTTTTTTTTTCCAAAATCAGACTTGACACCAGAGAGGCTGAATACCGCACTGAGTCAATGCGGTCTTATCCTCTCTGGTCTCAACACTCTGTCTGATTTTGGATTTATTTATTTATTTTTCCAAAATCAGACTTGACACCAGAGAGGCTGAATACCGCACTGAGTCAATGCGGTCTTAGCCTCTCTGGTGTCAACACTCTGTCTGATTTTGGATTTTTTTTTTTTTCCAAAATCAGACTTGACACCAGAGAGGCTGAATACCGCACTGAGTCAATGCGGTCTTAGCCTCTCTGGTCTCAACACTCTGTCTGATTTTGGATTTTTTTTTTTTTTTTTCCAAAATCAGACTTGACACCAGAGAGGCTGAATACCGCACTGAGTCAATGCGGTCTTAGCCTCTCTGGTCTCAACACTCTGTCTGATTTTGGATTTTCTTTTCTTTTTTTCCAAAATCAGACTTGACACCAGAGAGGCTGAATACCGCACTGAGTCAATGCGGTCTTAACCTCTCTGGTGTCAACACTCTGTCTGATTTTGGATTTTTTTTTTTTTTTTTTTCCAAAATCAGACTTGACACCAGAGAGGCTGAATACCGCACTGAGTCAATGCGGTCTTAACCTCTCTGGTCTCAACACTCTGTCTGATTTTGGATTTATTTATTTATTTTTCCAAAATCAGACTTGACAGCAGAGAGGCTGAATACCGCACTGAGTCAATGCGGTCTTAGCCTCTCTGGTGTCAACACTCTGTCTGATTTTGGATTTCTTTTTTTTTTCCAAAATCAGACTTGACACCAGAGAGGCTGAATACCGCACTGAGTCAATGCGGTCTTAGCCTCTCTGGTGTCAACACTCTGTCTGATTTTGGATTTTTTTTTTTTTTTTTTCCAAAATCAGACTTGACACCAGAGAGGCTGAATACCGCACTGAGTCAATGCGGTCTTAGCCTCTCTGGTCTCAACACTCTGTCTGATTTTGGATTTTTTTTTTTTTTTTTCCAAAATCAGACTTGACACCAGAGAGGCTGAATACCGCACTGAGTCAATGCGGTCTTAACCTCTCTGGTGTCAACACTCTGTCTGATTTTGGATTTTTTTTTTTTTTTTTTCCAAAATCAGACTTGACACCAGAGAGGCTGAATACCGCACTGAGTCAATGCGGTCTTATCCTCTCTGGTCTCAACACTCTGTCTGATTTTGGATTTATTTATTTATTTTTCCAAAATCAGACTTGACACCAGAGAGGCTGAATACCGCACTGAGTCAATGCGGTCTTAGCCTCTCTGGTGTCAACACTCTGTCTGATTTTGGATTTTTTTTTTTTTCCAAAATCAGACTTGACACCAGAGAGGCTGAATACCGCACTGAGTCAATGCGGTCTTAGCCTCTCTGGTGTCAACACTCTGTCTGATTTTGGATTTTTTTTTTTTTTTTTCCAAAATCAGACTTGACACCAGAGAGGCTGAATACCGCACTGAGTCAATGCGGTCTTAGCCTCTCTGGTCTCAACACTCTGTCTGATTTTGGATTTTTTTTTTTTTTTTTTTCCAAAATCAGACTTGACACCAGAGAGGCTGCATACCGCACTGAGTCAATGCGCTCTTAGCCTCTCTGGTCTCAACACTCTGTCTGATTTTGGATTTTTTTTTTTTTTTTTTCCAAAATCAGACTTGACACCAGAGAGGCTGAATACCGCACTGAGTCAATGCGGTCTTAGCCTCTCTGGTCTCAACACTCTGTCTGATTTTGGATTTTTTTTTTTTTTTTTCCAAAATCAGACTTGACACCAGAGAGGCTGAATACCGCACTGAGTCAATGCGGTCTTAACCTCTCTGGTGTCAACACTCTGTCTGATTTTGGATTTTTTTTTTTTTTTTTTCCAAAATCAGACTTGACACCAGAGAGGCTGAATACCGCACTGAGTCAATGCGGTCTTATCCTCTCTGGTCTCAACACTCTGTCTGATTTTGGATTTATTTATTTATTTTTCCAAAATCAGACTTGACACCAGAGAGGCTGAATACCGCACTGAGTCAATGCGGTCTTAGCCTCTCTGGTGTCAACACTCTGTCTGATTTTGGATTTTTTTTTTTTTTTCAAAAATCAGACTTGACACCGGAGAGGCTGAATACCGCACTCAGTCAATGCGGTCTTAGCCTCTCTGGTGTCAACACTCTGTCTGATTTTTGATTTTTTTTTTTTTCCAAAATCAGACTTGACACCAGAGAGGCTGAATACCGCACTGAGTCAATGCGGTCTTAGCCTCTCTGGTGTCAACACTCTGTCTGATTTTGGATTTTTTTTTTTTTTTTCCAAAATCAGACTTGACACCAGAGAGGCTGAATACCGCACTGAGTCAATGCGGTCTTAGCCTCTCTGGTGTCAACACTCTGTCTGATTTTGGATTTTTTTTTTTTTTTCCAAAATCAGACTTGACACCAGAGAGGCTGAATACCGCACTGAGTCAATGCGGTCTTAGGCTCTCTGGTGTCAACACTCTGTCTGATTTTGGATTTTTTTTTTTTTTTCCAAAACCAGACTTGACACCAGAGAGGCTGAATACCACACTGAGTCAATGCGGTCTTAGCCTCTCTGGTCTCAACACTCTGTCTGATTTTGGATTTTTTTTTTTTTTTTTCCAAAATCAGACTTGACACCAGAGAGGCTGAATACCGCACTGAGTCAATGCGGTCTTAACCTCTCTGGTGTCAACACTCTGTCTGATTTTGGATTTTTTTTTTTTTTTTTTCCAAAATCAGACTTGACACCAGAGAGGCTGAATACCGCACTGAGTCAATGCGGTCTTATCCTCTCTGGTCTCAACACTCTGTCTGATTTTGGATTTATTTATTTATTTTTCCAAAATCAGACTTGACACCAGAGAGGCTGAATACCGCACTGAGTCAATGCGGTCTTAGCCTCTCTGGTGTCAACACTCTGTCTGATTTTGGATTTTTTTTTTTTTCCAAAATCAGACTTGACACCAGAGAGGCTGAATACCGCACTGAGTCAATGCGGTCTTAGCCTCTCTGGTGTCAACACTCTGTCTGATTTTGGATTTTTTTTTTTTTTTTTCCAAAATCAGACTTGACACCAGAGAGGCTGAATACCGCACTGAGTCAATGCGGTCTTAGCCTCTCTGGTCTCAACACTCTGTCTGATTTTGGATTTTTTTTTTTTTTTTTTTCCAAAATCAGACTTGACACCAGAGAGGCTGCATACCGCACTGAGTCAATGCGCTCTTAGCCTCTCTGGTCTCAACACTCTGTCTGATTTTGGATTTTTTTTTTTTTTTTTTCCAAAATCAGACTTGACACCAGAGAGGCTGAATACCGCACTGAGTCAATGCGGTCTTAGCCTCTCTGGTCTCAACACTCTGTCTGATTTTGGATTTTTTTTTTTTTTTTTCCAAAATCAGACTTGACACCAGAGAGGCTGAATACCGCACTGAGTCAATGCGGTCTTAACCTCTCTGGTGTCAACACTCTGTCTGATTTTGGATTTTTTTTTTTTTTTTTTCCAAAATCAGACTTGACACCAGAGAGGCTGAATACCGCACTGAGTCAATGCGGTCTTATCCTCTCTGGTCTCAACACTCTGTCTGATTTTGGATTTATTTATTTATTTTTCCAAAATCAGACTTGACACCAGAGAGGCTGAATACCGCACTGAGTCAATGCGGTCTTAGCCTCTCTGGTGTCAACACTCTGTCTGATTTTGGATTTTTTTTTTTTTTTCAAAAATCAGACTTGACACCGGAGAGGCTGAATACCGCACTCAGTCAATGCGGTCTTAGCCTCTCTGGTGTCAACACTCTGTCTGATTTTTGATTTTTTTTTTTTTCCAAAATCAGACTTGACACCAGAGAGGCTGAATACCGCACTGAGTCAATGCGGTCTTAGCCTCTCTGGTGTCAACACTCTGTCTGATTTTGGATTTTTTTTTTTTTTTTCCAAAATCAGACTTGACACCAGAGAGGCTGAATACCGCACTGAGTCAATGCGGTCTTAGCCTCTCTGGTGTCAACACTCTGTCTGATTTTGGATTTTTTTTTTTTTTTCCAAAATCAGACTTGACACCAGAGAGGCTGAATACCGCACTGAGTCAATGCGGTCTTAGGCTCTCTGGTGTCAACACTCTGTCTGATTTTGGATTTTTTTTTTTTTTTCCAAAATCAGACTTGACACCAGAGAGGCTGAATACCACACTGAGTCAATGCGGTCTTAGCCTCTCTGGTGTCAACACTCTGTCTGATTTTGGATTTTTTTTTTTTTTTTTTTCCAAAATCAGACTTGACACCAGAGAGGCTGAATACCGCACTGAGTCAATGCGGTCTTAGCCTCTCTGGTCTCAACACTCTGTCTGATTTTGGATTTTTTTTTTTTTTTTTCCAAAATCAGACTTGACACCAGAGAGGCTGAATACCGCACTGAGTCAATGCGGTCTTAGCCTCTCTGGTCTCAACACTCTGTCTGATTTTGGATTTTCTTTTTTTTTTTTCCAAAATCAGACTTGACACCAGAGAGGCTGAATACCGCACTGAGTCAATGCGGTCTTAACCTCTCTGGTGTCAACACTCTGTCTGATTTTGGATTTTTTTTTTTTTTTTTTTCCAAAATCAGACTTGACACCAGAGAGGCTGAATACCGCACTGAGTCAATGCGGTCTTAACCTCTCTGGTCTCAACACTCTGTCTGATTTTGGATTTATTTATTTATTTTTCCAAAATCAGACTTGACAGCAGAGAGGCTGAATACCGCACTGAGTCAATGCGGTCTTAGCCTCTCTGGTGTCAACACTCTGTCTGATTTTGGATTTCTTTTTTTTTTCCAAAATCAGACTTGACACCAGAGAGGCTGAATACCGCACTGAGTCAATGCGGTCTTAGCCTCTCTGGTGTCAACACTCTGTCTGATTTGGGATTTTTTTTTTTTTTTTTCCAAAATCAGACTTGACACCAGAGAGGCTGAATACCGCACTGAGTCAATGCGGTCTTAACCTCTCTGGTGTCAACACTCTGTCTGATTTTGGATTTTTTTTTTTTTTTTTTCCAAAATCAGACTTGACACCAGAGAGGCTGAATACCGCACTGAGTCAATGCGGTCTTATCCTCTCTGGTCTCAACACTCTGTCTGATTTTGGATTTATTTATTTATTTTTCCAAAATCAGACTTGACAC
Source organism: Poromitra crassiceps (assembly GCF_964638095.1). Taxonomy (NCBI): domain Eukaryota; kingdom Metazoa; phylum Chordata; class Actinopteri; order Beryciformes; family Melamphaidae; genus Poromitra; species Poromitra crassiceps. Next base: position 71,126 of record NW_028151948.1, on the reverse strand, counting down.
CAGAGAGGCTGAATACCGCACTGAGTCAATGCGGTCTTAGCCTCTCTGGTGTCAACACTCTGTCTGATTTTGGATTTTTTTTTTTTTCCAAAATCAGACTTGACACCAGAGAGGCTGAATACCGCACTGAGTCAATGCGGTCTTAGCCTCTCTGGTGTCAACACTCTGTCTGATTTTGGATTTTTTTTTTTTTTTTTCCAAAATCAGACTTGACACCAGAGAGGCTGAATACCGCACTGAGTCAATGCGGTCTTAGCCTCTCTGGTCTCAACACTCTGTCTGATTTAGGATTTTTTTTTTTTTTTTTTTCCAAAATCAGACTTGACACCAGAGAGGCTGCATACCGCACTGAGTCAATGCACTCTTAGCCTCTCTGGTCTCAACACTCTGTCTGATTTTGGATTTTTTTTTTTTTTTCCAAAATCAGACTTGACACCAGAGAGGCTGAATACCGCACTGAGTCAATGCGGTCTTAGCCTCTCTGTTGTCAACACTCTGTCTGATTTTGGATTTTTTTTTTTTTTTCCAAAATCAGACTTGACACCAGAGAGGCTGAATACCGCACTGAGTCAATGCGGTCTTAGCCTCTCTGGTGTCAACACTCTGTCTGATTTTGGATTTTTTTTTTTTTTTTTTCCAAAATCAGACTTGACACCAGAGAGGCTGAATACCGCACTGAGTCAATGCGGTCTTAGCCTCTCTGGTCTCAACACTCTGTCTGATTTTGGATTTTTTTTTTTTTTTCCAAAATCAGACTTGACACCAGAGAGGCTGAATACCGCACTGAGTCAATGCGGTCTTAGCCTCTCTGGTCTCAACACTCTGTCTGATTTTGGATTTTCTTTTTTTTTTTCCAAAATCAGACTTGACACCAGAGAGGCTGAATACCGCACTGAGTCAATGCGGTCTTAACCTCTCTGGTGTCAACACTCTGTCTGATTTTGGATTTTTTTTTTTTTTTTTTCCAAAATCAGACTTGACACCAGAGAGGCTGAATACCGCACTGAGTCAATGCGGTCTTAGCCTCTCTGGTCTCAACACTGTCTGATTTTGGATTTATTTATTTATTTTTCCAAAATCAGACTTGACACCAGAGAGGCTGAATACCGCACTGAGTCAATGCGGTCTTAGCCTCTCTGGTCTCAACACTCTGTCTGATTTTGGATTTTTTTTTTTTTTTTTCCAAAATCAGACTTGACACCAGAGAGGCTGAATACCGCACTGAGTCAATGCGGTCTTAACCTCTCTGGTGTCAACACTCTGTCTGATTTTGGATTTTTTTTTTTTTTTTTCCAAAATCAGACTTGACACCAGAGAGGCTGAATACCGCACTGAGTCAATGCGGTCTTAGCCTCTCTGGTCTCAACACTGTCTGATTTTGGATTTATTTATTTATTTTTCCAAAATCAGACTTGACACCAGAGAGGCTGAATACCGCACTGAGTCAATGCGGTCTTAGCCTCTCTGGTGTCAACACTCTGTCTGATTTTGGATTTTTTTTTTTTTCCAAAATCAGACTTGACACCAGAGAGGCTGAATACCGCACTGAGTCAATGCGGTCTTAGCCTCTCTGGTGTCAACACTCTGTCTGATTTTGGATTTTTTTTTTTTTTTCCAAAATCAGACTTGACACCAGAGAGGCTGAATACCGCACTGAGTCAATGCGGTCTTAGCCTCTCTGGTGTCAACACTCTGTCTGATTTTGGATTTTTTTTTTTTTTTCCAAAATCAGACTTGACACCAGAGAGGCTGAATACCGCACTGAGTCAATGCGGTCTTAGCCTCTCTGGTGTCAACACTCTGTCTGATTTTGGATTTTTTTTTTTTTTTCCAAAATCAGACTTGACACCAGAGAGGCTGAATACCGCACTGAGTCAATGCGGTCTTAGCCTCTCTGGTCTCAACACTCTGTCTGATTTTGGATTTTTTTTTTTTTTTTTCCAAAATCAGACTTGACACCAGAGAGGCTGAATACCGCACTGAGTCAATGCGGTCTTAGCCTCTCTGGTGTCAACACTCTGTCTGATTTTGGATTTATTTATTTATTTTTCCAAAATCAGACTTGACACCAGAGAGGCTGAATACCGCACTGAGTCAATGCGGTCTTAGCCTCTCTGGTGTCAACACTCTGTCTGATTTTGGATTTCTTTTTTTTTTCCAAAATCAGACTTGACACCAGAGAGGCTGAATACCGCACTGAGTCAATGCGGTCTTAGCCTCTCTGGTGTCAACACTCTGTCTGATTTTGGATTTTTTTTTTTTTTTCCAAAATCAGACTTGACACCAGAGAGGCTGAATACCGCACTGAGTCAATGCGGTCTTAGCCTCTCTGGTGTCAACACTCTGTCTGATTTTGGATTTTTTTTTTTTTTTCCAAAATCAGACTTGACACCAGAGAGGCTGAATACCGCACTGAGTCAATGCGGTCTTAGCCTCTCTGGTGTCAACACTCTGTCTGATTTTGGATTTTTTTTTTTTTTTCCAAAATCAGACTTGACACCAGAGAGGCTGAATACCGCACTGAGTCAATGCGGTCTTAGCCTCTCTGGTCTCAACACTCTGTCTGATTTTGGATTTTTTTTTTTTTTTTCCAAAATCAGACTTGACACCAGAGAGGCTGAATACCGCACTGAGTCAATGCGGTCTTAGCCTCTCTGGTGTCAACACTCTGTCTGATTTTGGATTTATTTATTTATTTTTCCAAAATCAGACTTGACACCAGAGAGGCTGAATACCGCACTGAGTCAATGCGGTCTTAGCCTCTCTGGTGTCAACACTCTGTCTGATTTTGGATTTCTTTTTTTTTTCCAAAATCAGACTTGACACCAGAGAGGCTGAATACCGCACTGAGTCAATGCGGTCTTAGCCTCTCTGGTGTCAACACTCTGTCTGATTTTGGATTTTTTTTTTTTTTTTTTCAAAATCAGACTTGACACCAGAGAGGCTGAATACCGCACTGAGTCAATGCGGTCTTAGCCTCTCTGGTCTCAACACTCTGTCTGATTTTGGATTTTTTTTTTTTTTTTTCCAAAATCAGACTTGACACCAGAGAGGCTGAATACCGCACTGAGTCAATGCGGTCTTAACCTCTCTGGTGTCAACACTCTGTCTGATTTTGGATTTTTTTTTTTTTTTTTTCCAAAATCAGACTTGACACCAGAGAGGCTGAATACCGCACTGAGTCAATGCGGTCTTATCCTCTCTGGTCTCAACACTCTGTCTGATTTTGGATTTATTTATTTATTTTTCCAAAATCAGACTTGACACCAGAGAGGCTGAATACCGCACTGAGTCAATGCGGTCTTAGCCTCTCTGGTGTCAACACTCTGTCTGATTTTGGATTATTTTTTTTTTCCAAAATCAGACTTGACACCAGAGAGGCTGAATACCGCACTGAGTCAATGCGGTCTTAGCCTCTCTGGTGTCAACACTCTGTCTGATTTTGGATTTTTTTTTTTTTTTTTCCAAAATCAGACTTGACACCAGAGAGGCTGAATACCGCACTGAGTCAATGCGGTCTTAGCCTCTCTGGTCTCAACACTCTGTCTGATTTAGGATTTTTTTTTTTTTTTTTTTCCAAAATCAGACTTGACACCAGAGAGGCTGCATACCGCACTGAGTCAATGCACTCTTAGCCTCTCTGGTCTCAACACTCTGTCTGATTTTGGATTTTTTTTTTTTTTTTCCAAAATCAGACTTGACACCAGAGAGGCTGAATACCGCACTGAGTCAATGCGGTCTTAGCCTCTCTGGTGTCAACACTCTGTCTGATTTTGGATTTTTTTTTTTTTTTCCAAAATCAGACTTGACACCAGAGAGGCTGAATACCGCACTGAGTCAATGCGGTCTTAGCCTCTCTGGTGTCAACACTCTGTCTGATTTTGGATTTTTTTTTTTTTCCAAAATCAGACTTGACACCAGAGAGGCTGAATACCACACTGAGTCAATGCGGTCTTAGCCTCTCTGGTGTCAACACTCTGTCTGATTTTGGATTTTCTTTTTCTTTTTTTTCCAAAATCAGACTTGACACCAGAGAGGCTGAATACCGCACTGAGTCAATGCGGTCTTAGCCTCTCTGGTCTCAACACTCTGTCTGATTTTGGATTTTTTTTTTTTTTTTTTTCCAAAATCAGACTTGACACCAGAGAGGCTGAATACCGCACTGAGTCAATGCAGTCTTAGCCTCTCTGGTCTCAACACTCTGTCTGATTTTGGATTTTCTTTTTTTTTTTTCCAAAATCAGACTTGACACCAGAGAGGCTGAATACCGCACTGAGTCAATGCGGTCTTAACCTCTCTGGTGTCAACACTCTGTCTGATTTTGGATTTTTTTTTTTTTTTTTTTCCAAAATCAGACTTGACACCAGAGAGGCTGAATACCGCACTGAGTCAATGCGGTCTTAGCCTCTCTGGTCTCAACACTGTCTGATTTTGGATTTATTTATTTATTTTTCCAAAATCAGACTTGACACCAGAGAGGCTGAATACCGCACTGAGTCAATGCGGTCTTAGCCTCTCTGGTCTCAACACTCTGTCTGATTTTGGATTTTCTTTTTCTTTTTTTCCAAAATCAGACTTGACACCAGAGAGGCTGAATACCGCACTGAGTCAATGCGGTCTTAACCTCTCTGGTGTCAACACTCTGTCTGATTTTGGATTTTTTTTTTTTTTTTTTCCAAAATCAGACTTGACACCAGAGAGGCTGAATACCGCACTGAGTCAATGCGGTCTTAGCCTCTCTGGTCTCAACACTGTCTGATTTTGGATTTATTTATTTATTTTTCCAAAATCAGACTTGACACCAGAGAGGCTGAATACCGCACTGAGTCAATGCGGTCTTAGCCTCTCTGGTGTCAACACTCTGTCTGATTTTTGATTTTTTTTTTTTTTCCAAAATCAGACTTGACACCAGAGAGGCTGAATACCGCACTGAGTCAATGCGGTCTTAGCCTCTCTGGTGTCAACACTCTGTCTGATTTTGGATTTTTTTTTTTTTTTTCCAAAATCAGACTTGACACCAGAGAGGCTGAATACCGCACTGAGTCAATGCGGTCTTAGCCTCTCTGGTCTCAACACTCTGTCTGATTTTGGATTTTCTTTTTTTTTTTTCCAAAATCAGACTTGACACCAGAGAGGCTGAATACCGCACTGAGTCAATGCGGTCTTAACCTCTCTGGTGTCAACACTCTGTCTGATTTTGGATTTTTTTTTTTTTTTTTTCCAAAATCAGACTTGACACCAGAGAGGCTGAATACCGCACTGAGTCAATGCGGTCTTATACTCTCTGGTCTCAACACTCTGTCTGATTTTGGATTTTTTTTTTTTTTTTTTTCAAAAATCAGACTTGACACCAGAGAGGCTGAATACCGCACTGAGTCAATGCGGTCTTAGCCTCTCTGGTGTCAACACTGTCTGATTTTGGATTTTTTTTTTTTTTTTCCAAAATCAGACTTGACACCAGAGAGGCTGAATACCGCACTGAGTCAATGCGGTCTTAGCCTCTCTGGTGACAACACTCTGTCTGATTTTGGATTTTTTTTTTTTTTTCCAAAATCAGACTTGACACCAGAGAGGCTGAATACCGCACTGAGTCAATGCGGTCTTAGCCTCTCTGGTCTCAACACTCTGTCTGATTTTGGATTTTTTTTTTTTTTTTTTTCAAAAATCAGACTTGACACCAGAGAGGCTGAATACCGCACTGAGTCAATGCGGTCTTAGCCTCTCTGGTCTTTTTTTTTTTTCCAAAATCAGACTTGACACCAGAGAGGCTGAATACCGCACTGAGTCAATGCGGTCTTAGCCTCTCTGGTCTCAACACTCTGTCTGATTTTGGATTTTTTTTTTTTTTTTTTTCAAAAATCAGACTTGACACCAGAGAGGCTGAATACCGCACTGAGTCAATGCGGTCTTAGCCTCTCTGGTCTCAACACTCTGTCTGATTTTGGATTTTTTTTTTTTTTTTTTTGTCCAAAATCAGACTTGACACCAGAGAGGCTGAATACCGCACTGAGTCAATGCGGTCTTAGCCTCTCTGGTCTCAACACTCTGTCTGATTTTGGATTTTTTTTTTTTTTTTCCAAAATCAGACTTGACACCAGAGAGGCTGAATACCGCACTGAGTCAATGCGGTCTTAGCCTCTCTGGTGTCAACACTCTGTCTGATTTTGGATTTTTTTTTTTTTTTTCCAAAATCAGACTTGACACCAGAGAGGCTGAATACCGCACTGAGTCAATGCGGTCTTAGCCTCTCTGGTCTCAACACTCTGTCTGATTTTGGATTTTTTTTTTTTTTTTTTTTTTTTAGAAAATCAGACTTGACACCAGAGAGGCTGAATACCGCACTGAGTCAATGCGGTCTTAGCCTCTCTGGTCTTTTTTTTTTTTTCCAAAATCAGACTTGACACCAGAGAGGCTGAATACCGCACTGAGTCAATGCGGTCTTAGCCTCTCTGGTGTCAACACTCTGTCTGATTTTGGATTTTTTTTTTTTTTTTTTCCAAAATCAGACTTGACACCAGAGAGGCTGAATACCGCACTGAGTCAATGCGGTCTTAGCCTCTCTGGTCTCAACACTCTGTCTGATTTTGGATTTTTTTTTTTTTTTTTTTTCCAAAATCAGACTTGACACCAGAGAGGCTGAATACCGCACTGAGTCAATGCGGTCTTAGCCTCTCTGGTGTCAACACTCTGTCTGATTTTGGATTTTTTTTTTTTTTTCCAAAATCAGACTTGACACCAGAGAGGCTGAATACCGCACTGAGTCAATGCGGTCTTAGCCTCTCTGGTGTCAACACTGTCTGATTTTGGATTTTTTTTTCTTTCTCCAAAATCAGACTTGACACCAGAGAGGCTGAATACCGCACTGAGTCAATGCGGTCTTAGCCTCTCTGGTGACAACACTCTGTCTGATTTTGGATTTTTTTTTTTTTTTCCAAAATCAGACTTGACACCAGAGAGGCTGAATACCGCACTGAGTCAATGCGGTCTTAGCCTCTCTGGTCTCAACACTCTGTCTGATTTTGGATTTTTTTTTTTTTTTTTTTCAAAAATCAGACTTGACACCAGAGAGGCTGAATACCGCACTGAGTCAATGCGGTCTTAGCCTCTCTGGTGTCAACACTGTCTGATTTTGGATTTTTTTTTTTTTTTTCCAAAATCAGACTTGACACCAGAGAGGCTGAATACCGCACTGAGTCAATGCAGTCTTAGCCTCTCTGGTCTCAACACTGTCTGATTTTGGATTTTTTTTTTTTTTTTCCAAAATCAGACTTGACACCAGAGAGGCTGAATACCGCACTGAGTCAATGCGGTCTTAGCCTCTCTGGTCTCAACACTCTGTCTGATTTTGGATTTTTTTTTTTTTTTCCAAAATCAGACTTGACACCAGAGAGGCTGAATACCGCACTGAGTCAATGCGGTCTTAGCCTCTCTGGTGTCAACACTCTGTCTGATTTTGGATTTTTTTTTTTTTTCCAAAATCAGACTTGACACCAGAGAGGCTGCATACCGCACTGAGTCAATGCGCTCTTAGCCTCTCTGGTCTCAACACTCTGTCTGATTTTGGATTTTTTTTTTTTTTTCCAAAATCAGACTTGACACCAGAGAGGCTGAATACCGCACTGAGTCAATGCGGTCTTAGCCTCTCTGGTGTCAACACTCTGTCTGATTTTGGATTTTTTTTTTTTTTTTCCAAAATCAGACTTGACACCAGAGAGGCTGAATACCGCACTGAGTCAATGCGGTCTTAGCCTCTCTGGTCTCAACACTCTGTCTGATTTTGGATTTTTTTTTTTTTTTTTTTCCAAAATCAGACTTGACACCAGAGAGGCTGAATACCGCACTGAGTCAATGCGGTCTTAGCCTCTCTGGTCTCAACACTCTGTCTGATTTTGGATTTTTTTTTTTTTTTTTTTCCAAAATCAGACTTGACACCAGAGAGGCTGAATACCGCACTGAGTCAATGCGGTCTTAGCCTCTCTGGTGTCAACACTCTGTCTGATTTTGGATTTTTTTTTTTTTTTTTCCAAAATCAGACTTGACACCAGAGAGGCTGAATACCGCACTGAGTCAATGCGGTCTTAGCCTCTCTGGTGTCAACACTCTGTCTGATTTTGGATTTTTTTTTTTTTTTTTCCAAAATCAGACTTGACACCAGAGAGGCTGAATACCGCACTGAGTCAATGCGGTCTTAGCCTCTCTGGTCTCAACACTCTGTCTGATTTTGGATTTTTTTTTTTTTTTTTCCAAAATCAGACTTGACACCAGAGAGGCTGAATACCGCACTGAGTCAATGCGCTCTTAGCCTCTCTGGTGTCAACACTGTCTGATTTTGGATTTTTTTTTTTTTTTTTCCAAAATCAGACTTGACACCAGAGAGGCTGAATACCGCACTGAGTCAATGCGGTCTTAGCCTCTCTGGTCTCAACACTCTGTCTGATTTTGGATTTTTTTTTTTTTTTTTCCAAAATCAGACTTGACACCAGAGAGGCTGAATACCGCACTGAGTCAATGCGCTCTTAGCCTCTCTGGTGTCAACACTGTCTGATTTTGGATTTTTTTTTTTTTTTTTTTCCAAAATCAGACTTGACACCAGAGAGGCTGCATACCGCACTGAGTCAATGCGCTCTTAACCTCTCTGGTCTCAACACTCTGTCTGATTTTGGATTTTTTTTTTTTTTCCAAAATCAGACTTGACACCAGAGAGGCTGAATACCGCACTGAGTCAATGCGGTCTTAGCCTCTCTGGTGTCAACACTCTGTCTGATTTTGGATTTTTTTTTTTTTTTTTCCAAAATCAGACTTGACACCAGAGAGGCTGAATACCGCACTGAGTCAATGCGGTCTTAGCCTCTCTGGTGTCAACACTCTGTCTGATTTTGGATTTTTTTTTTTTTTTTTCCAAAATCAGACTTGACACCAGAGAGGCTGAATACCGCACTGAGTCAATGCGGTCTTAGCCTCTCTGGTCTCAACACTCTGTCTGATTTTGGATTTTTTTTTTTTTTTTTCCAAAATCAGACTTGACACCAGAGAGGCTGAATACCGCACTGAGTCAATGCGCTCTTAGCCTCTCTGGTGTCAACACTGTCTGATTTTGGATTTTTTTTTTTTTTTTCCAAAATCAGACTTGACACCAGAGAGGCTGAATACCGCACTGAGTCAATGCGGTCTTAGCCTCTCTGGTCTCAACACTCTGTCTGATTTTGGATTTTTTTTTTTTTTCCAAAATCAGACTTGACACCAGAGAGGCTGAATACCGCACTGAGTCAATGCGGTCTTAGCCTCTCTGGTCTCAACACTCTGTCTGATTTTGGATTTTTTTTTTTTTTTCCAAAATCAGACTTGACACCAGAGAGGCTGAATACCGCACTGAGTCAATGCGGTCTTAGCCTCTCTGGTGTCAACACTCTGTCTGATTTTGGATTTTTTTTTTTTTCCAAAATCAGACTTGACACCAGAGAGGCTGCATACCGCACTGAGTCAATGCGCTCTTAGCCTCTCTGGTCTCAACACTCTGTCTGATTTTGGATTTTTTTTTTTTTTTTCCAAAATCAGACTTGACACCAGAGAGGCTGAATACCGCACTGAGTCAATGCGGTCTTAGCCTCTCTGGTGTCAACACTCTGTCTGATTTTGGATTTTTTTTTTTTTTTTCCAAAATCAGACTTGACACCAGAGAGGCTGAATACCGCACTGAGTCAATGCGGTCTTAGCCTCTCTGGTCTCAACACTCTGTCTGATTTTGGATTTTTTTTTTTTTTTTTTTCCAAAATCAGACTTGACACCAGAGAGGCTGAATACCGCACTGAGTCAATGCGGTCTTAGCCTCTCTGGTCTCAACACTCTGTCTGATTTTGGATTTTTTTTTTTTTTTTTTCCAAAATCAGACTTGACACCAGAGAGGCTGAATACCGCACTGAGTCAATGCGGTCTTAGCCTCTCTGGTGTCAACACTCTGTCTGATTTTGGATTTTTTTTTTTTTTTTTCCAAAATCAGACTTGACACCAGAGAGGCTGAATACCGCACTGAGTCAATGCGGTCTTAGCCTCTCTGGTGTCAACACTCTGTCTGATTTTGGATTTTTTTTTTTTTTTTTCCAAAATCAGACTTGACACCAGAGAGGCTGAATACCGCACTGAGTCAATGCGGTCTTAGCCTCTCTGGTCTCAACACTCTGTCTGATTTTGGATTTTTTTTTTTTTTTTTCCAAAATCAGACTTGACACCAGAGAGGCTGAATACCGCACTGAGTCAATGCGCTCTTAGCCTCTCTGGTGTCAACACTGTCTGATTTTGGATTTTTTTTTTTTTTTTTCCAAAATCAGACTTGACACCAGAGAGGCTGAATACCGCACTGAGTCAATGCGGTCTTAGCCTCTCTGGTCTCAACACTCTGTCTGATTTTGGATTTTTTTTTTTTTTTTTCCAAAATCAGACTTGACACCAGAGAGGCTGAATACCGCACTGAGTCAATGCGCTCTTAGCCTCTCTGGTGTCAACACTGTCTGATTTTGGATTTTTTTTTTTTTTTTTTTCCAAAATCAGACTTGACACCAGAGAGGCTGCATACCGCACTGAGTCAATGCGCTCTTAACCTCTCTGGTCTCAACACTCTGTCTGATTTTGGATTTTTTTTTTTTTTCCAAAATCAGACTTGACACCAGAGAGGCTGAATACCGCACTGAGTCAATGCGGTCTTAGCCTCTCTGGTGTCAACACTCTGTCTGATTTTGGATTTTTTTTTTTTTTTTTCCAAAATCAGACTTGACACCAGAGAGGCTGAATACCGCACTGAGTCAATGCGGTCTTAGCCTCTCTGGTGTCAACACTCTGTCTGATTTTGGATTTTTTTTTTTTTTTTTCCAAAATCAGACTTGACACCAGAGAGGCTGAATACCGCACTGAGTCAATGCGGTCTTAGCCTCTCTGGTCTCAACACTCTGTCTGATTTTGGATTTTTTTTTTTTTTTTTCCAAAATCAGACTTGACACCAGAGAGGCTGAATACCGCACTGAGTCAATGCGCTCTTAGCCTCTCTGGTGTCAACACTGTCTGATTTTGGATTTTTTTTTTTTTTTTCCAAAATCAGACTTGACACCAGAGAGGCTGAATACCGCACTGAGTCAATGCGGTCTTAGCCTCTCTGGTCTCAACACTCTGTCTGATTTTGGATTTTTTTTTTTTTTCCAAAATCAGACTTGACACCAGAGAGGCTGAATACCGCACTGAGTCAATGCGGTCTTAGCCTCTCTGGTGACAACACTCTGTCTGATTTTGGATTTTTTTTTTTTTTTCCAAAATCAGACTTGACACCAGAGAGGCTGAATACCGCACTGAGTCAATGCGGTCTTAGCCTCTCTGGTCTCAACACTCTGTCTGATTTTGGATTTTTTTTTTTTTTTCCAAAATCAGACTTGACACCAGAGAGGCTGAATACCGCACTGAGTCAATGCGGTCTTAGCCTCTCTGGTGTCAACACTCTGTCTGATTTTGGATTTTTTTTTTTTTTTTCCAAAATCAGACTTGACACCAGAGAGGCTGAATACCGCACTGAGTCAATGCGGTCTTAGCCTCTCTGGTCTCAACACTCTGTCTGATTTTGGATTTTTTTTTTTTTTTTTTTCCAAAATCAGACTTGACACCAGAGAGGCTGAATACCGCACTGAGTCAATGCGGTCTTAGCCTCTCTGGTCTCAACACTCTGTCTGATTTTGGATTTTTTTTTTTTTTTTTTTCCAAAATCAGACTTGACACCAGAGAGGCTGAATACCGCACTGAGTCAATGCGGTCTTAGCCTCTCTGGTGTCAACACTCTGTCTGATTTTGGATTTTTTTTTTTTTTTTTCCAAAATCAGACTTGACACCAGAGAGGCTGAATACCGCACTGAGTCAATGCGGTCTTAGCCTCTCTGGTGTCAACACTCTGTCTGATTTTGGATTTTTTTTTTTTTTTTTCCAAAATCAGACTTGACACCAGAGAGGCTGAATACCGCACTGAGTCAATGCGGTCTTAGCCTCTCTGGTCTCAACACTCTGTCTGATTTTGGATTTTTTTTTTTTTTTTTCCAAAATCAGACTTGACACCAGAGAGGCTGAATACCGCACTGAGTCAATGCGCTCTTAGCCTCTCTGGTGTCAACACTGTCTGATTTTGGATTTTTTTTTTTTTTTTTCCAAAATCAGACTTGACACCAGAGAGGCTGAATACCGCACTGAGTCAATGCGGTCTTAGCCTCTCTGGTCTCAACACTCTGTCTGATTTTGGATTTTTTTTTTTTTTTTTCCAAAATCAGACTTGACACCAGAGAGGCTGAATACCGCACTGAGTCAATGCGCTCTTAGCCTCTCTGGTGTCAACACTGTCTGATTTTGGATTTTTTTTTTTTTTTTTTTCCAAAATCAGACTTGACACCAGAGAGGCTGCATACCGCACTGAGTCAATGCGCTCTTAACCTCTCTGGTCTCAACACTCTGTCTGATTTTGGATTTTTTTTTTTTTTTCCAAAATCAGACTTGACACCAGAGAGGCTGAATACCGCACTGAGTCAATGCGGTCTTAGCCTCTCTGGTGTCAACACTCTGTCTGATTTTGGATTTTTTTTTTTTTTTTTCCAAAATCAGACTTGACACCAGAGAGGCTGAATACCGCACTGAGTCAATGCGGTCTTAGCCTCTCTGGTGTCAACACTCTGTCTGATTTTGGATTTTTTTTTTTTTTTTTCCAAAATCAGACTTGACACCAGAGAGGCTGAATACCGCACTGAGTCAATGCGGTCTTAGCCTCTCTGGTCTCAACACTCTGTCTGATTTTGGATTTTTTTTTTTTTTTTTCCAAAATCAGACTTGACACCAGAGAGGCTGAATACCGCACTGAGTCAATGCGCTCTTAGCCTCTCTGGTGTCAACACTGTCTGATTTTGGATTTTTTTTTTTTTTTTCCAAAATCAGACTTGACACCAGAGAGGCTGAATACCGCACTGAGTCAATGCGGTCTTAGCCTCTCTGGTCTCAACACTCTGTCTGATTTTGGATTTTTTTTTTTTTTCCAAAATCAGACTTGACACCAGAGAGGCTGAATACCGCACTGAGTCAATGCGGTCTTAGCCTCTCTGGTGACAACACTCTGTCTGATTTTGGATTTTTTTTTTTTTTTCCAAAATCAGACTTGACACCAGAGAGGCTGAATACCGCACTGAGTCAATGCGGTCTTAGCCTCTCTGGTCTCAACACTCTGTCTGATTTTGGATTTTTTTTTTTTTTTTTTTCAAAAATCAGACTTGACACCAGAGAGGCTGAATACCGCACTAAGTCAATGCGGTCTTAGCCTCTCTGGTGTCAACACTGTCTGATTTTGGATTTTTTTTTTTTTTTTCCAAAATCAGACTTGACACCAGAGAGGCTGAATACCGCACTGAGTCAATGCAGTCTTAGCCTCTCTGGTCTCAACACTGTCTGATTTTGGATTTTTTTTTTTTTTTTCCAAAATCAGATTTGACACCAGAGAGGCTGAATACCGCACTGAGTCAATGCGGTCTTAGCCTCTCTGGTCTCAACACTCTGTCTGATTTTGGATTTTTTTTTTTTTTTCCAAAATCAGACTTGACACCAGAGAGGCTGAATACCGCACTGAGTCAATGCGGTCTTAGCCTCTCTGGTCTCAACACTCTGTCTGATTTTGGATTTTTTTTTTTTTTTTTTTGTCCAAAATCAGACTTGACACCAGAGAGGCTGAATACCGCACGGAGTCAATGCGGTCTTAGCCTCTCTGGTCTCAACACTCTGTCTGATTTTGGATTTTTTTTTTTTTTTTCCAAAATCAGACTTGACACCAGAGAGGCTGAATACCGCACTGAGTCAATGCGGTCTTAGCCTCTCTGGTGTCAACACTGTCTGATTTTGGATTTTTTTTTTTTTTTTCCAAAATCAGACTTGACACCAGAGAGGCTGAATACCGCACTGAGTCAATGCAGTCTTAGCCTCTCTGGTGACAACACTCTGTCTGATTTTGGATTTTTTTTTTTTTTTCCAAAATCAGACTTGACACCAGAGAGGCTGAATACCGCACTGAGTCAATGCGGTCTTAGCCTCTCTGGTCTCAACACTCTGTCTGATTTTGGATTTTTTTTTTTTTTTTTTCAAAAATCAGACTTGACACCAGAGAGGCTGAATACCGCACTGAGTCAATGCGGTCTTAGCCTCTCTGGTCTTTTTTTTTTTTCCAAAATCAGACTTGACACCAGAGAGGCTGAATACCGCACTGAGTCAATGCGGTCTTAGCCTCTCTGGTCTCAACACTCTGTCTGATTTTGGATTTTTTTTTTTTTTTTTTTCAAAAATCAGACTTGACACCAGAGAGGCTGAATACCGCACTGAGTCAATGCGGTCTTAGCCTCTCTGGTGTCAACACTGTCTGATTTTGGATTTTTTTTTTTTTTTTCCAAAATCAGACTTGACACCAGAGAGGCTGAATACCGCACTGAGTCAATGCACTCTTAGCCTCTCTGGTCTCAACACTGTCTGATTTTGGATTTTTTTTTTTTTTTTTTTTCCAAAATCAGACTTGACACCAGAGAGGCTGAATACCGCACTGAGTCAATGCGGTCTTAGCCTCTCTGGTCTCAACACTCTGTCTGATTTTGGATTTTTTTTTTTTTTTCCAAAATCAGACTTGACACCAGAGAGGCTGAATACCGCACTGAGTCAATGCAGTCTTAGCCTCTCTGGTCTCAACACTCTGTCTGATTTTGGATTTTTTTTTTTTTTTTTTTGTCCAAAATCAGACTTGACACCAGAGAGGCTGAATACCGCACTGAGTCAATGCGGTCTTAGCCTCTCTGGTCTCAACACTCTGTCTGATTTTGGATTTTTTTTTTTTTTTTCCAAAATCAGACTTGACACCAGAGAGGCTGAATACCGCACTGAGTCAATGCGGTCTTAGCCTCTCTGGTGTCAACACTCTGTCTGATTTTGGATTTTTTTTTTTTTTTTCCAAAATCAGACTTGACACCAGAGAGGCTGAATACCGCACTGAGTCAATGCGGTCTTAGCCTCTCTGGTGTCAACACTCTGTCTGATTTTGGATTTTTTTTTTTTTTTTTTCCAAAATCAGACTTGACACCAGAGAGGCTGCATACTGCACTGAGTCAATGCGCTCTTAGCCTCTCTGGTCTCAACACTCTGTCTGATTTTGGATTTTTTTTTTTTTTTTCCAAAATCAGACTTGACACCAGAGAGGCTGAATACCGCACTGAGTCAATGCGGTCTTAGCCTCTCTGGTGTCAACACTCTGTCTGATTTTGGATTTTTTTTTTTTTTTCCAAAATCAGACTTGACACCAGAGAGGCTGAATACCGCACTGAGTCAATGCGGTCTTAGCCTCTCTGGTGTCAACACTCTGTCTGATTTTGGATTTTTTTTTTTTTTCCAAAATCAGACTTGACACCAGAGAGGCTGAATACCGCACTGAGTCAATGCGGTCTTAGCCTCTCTGGTGTCAACACTCTGTCTGATTTTGGATTTTTTTTTTTTTTTTCCAAAATCAGACTTGACACCAGAGAGGCTGAATACCGCACTGAGTCAATGCGGTCTTAGCCTCTCTGGTCTCAACACTCTGTCTGATTTTGGATTTTTTTTTTTTTTTTTTTTTTTTACAAAATCAGACTTGACACCAGAGAGGCTGAATACCGCACTGAGTCAATGCGGTCTTAGCCTCTCTGGTCTTTTTTTTTTCTTCCAAAATCAGACTTGACACCAGAGAGGCTGAATACCGCACTGAGTCAATGCGGTCTTAGCCTCTCTGGTGTCAACACTCTGTCTGATTTTGGATTTTTTTTTTTTTTTTTTCCAAAATCAGACTTGACACCAGAGAGGCTGAATACCGCACTGAGTCAATGCGGTCTTAGCCTCTCTGGTCTCAACACTCTGTCTGATTTTGGATTTTTTTTTTTTTTTTTTCCAAAATCAGACTTGACACCAGAGAGGCTGAATACCGCACTGAGTCAATGCGGTCTTAGCCTCTCTGGTGTCAACACTCTGTCTGATTTTGGATTTTTTTTTTTTTTCCAAAATCAGACTTGACACCAGAGAGGCTGAATACCGCACTGAGTCAATGCGGTCTTAGCCTCTCTGGTGTCAACACTGTCTGATTTTGGATTTTTTTTTTTTTTTTCCAAAATCAGACTTGACACCAGAGAGGCTGAATACCGCACTGAGTCAATGCGGTCTTAGCCTCTCTGGTGACAACACTCTGTCTGATTTTGGATTTTTTTTTTTTTTTCCAAAATCAGACTTGACACCAGAGAGGCTGAATACCGCACTGAGTCAATGCGGTCTTAGCCTCTCTGGTCTCAACACTCTGTCTGATTTTGGATTTTTTTTTTTTTTTTTTCCAAAATCAGACTTGACACCAGAGAGGCTGAATACCGCACTGAGTCAATGCGGTCTTAGCCTCTCTGGTCTTTTTTTTTTCTTCCAAAATCAGACTTGACACCAGAGAGGCTGAATACCGCACTGAGTCAATGCGGTCTTAGCCTCTCTGGTGTCAACACTCTGTCTGATTTTGGATTTTTTTTTTTTTTTTTTCCAAAATCAGACTTGACACCAGAGAGGCTGAATACCGCACTGAGTCAATGCGGTCTTAGCCTCTCTGGTCTCAACACTCTGTCTGATTTTGGATTTTTTTTTTTTTTTTTTCCAAAATCAGACTTGACACCAGAGAGGCTGAATACCGCACTGAGTCAATGCGGTCTTAGCCTCTCTGGTGTCAACACTCTGTCTGATTTTGGATTTTTTTTTTTTTTCCAAAATCAGACTTGACACCAGAGAGGCTGAATACCGCACTGAGTCAATGCGGTCTTAGCCTCTCTGGTGTCAACACTGTCTGATTTTGGATTTTTTTTTTTTTTTTCCAAAATCAGACTTGACACCAGAGAGGCTGAATACCGCACTGAGTCAATGCGGTCTTAGCCTCTCTGGTGACAACACTCTGTCTGATTTTGGATTTTTTTTTTTTTTTCCAAAATCAGACTTGACACCAGAGAGGCTGAATACCGCACTGAGTCAATGCGGTCTTAGCCTCTCTGGTCTCAACACTCTGTCTGATTTTGGATTTTTTTTTTTTTTTTTTTTCAAAAATCAGACTTGACACCAGAGAGGCTGAATACCGCACTGAGTCAATGCGGTCTTAGCCTCTCTGGTCTCAACACTCTGTCTGATTTTGGATTTTTTTTTTTTTTTTTTTCAAAAATCAGACTTGACACCAGAGAGGCTGAATACCGCACTGAGTCAATGCGGTCTTAGCCTCTCTGGTGTCAACACTGTCTGATTTTGGATTTTTTTTTTTTTTTTTCCAAAATCAGACTTGACACCAGAGAGGCTGAATACCGCACTGAGTCAATGCGGTCTTAGCCTCTCTGGTGACAACACTCTGTCTGATTTTGGATTTTTTTTTTTTTTTCCAAAATCAGACTTGACACCAGAGAGGCTGAATACCGCACTGAGTCAATGCGGTCTTAGCCTCTCTGGTCTCAACACTCTGTCTGATTTTGGATTTTTTTTTTTTTTTTTTTCAAAAATCAGACTTGACACCAGAGAGGCTGAATACCGCACTGAGTCAATGCGGTCTTAGCCTCTCTGGTCTTTTTTTTTTTTCCAAAATCAGACTTGACACCAGAGAGGCTGAATACCGCACTGAGTCAATGCGGTCTTAGCCTCTCTGGTCTCAACACTCTGTCTGATTTTGGATTTTTTTTTTTTTTTTTTCAAAAATCAGACTTGACACCAGAGAGGCTGAATACCGCACTGAGTCAATGCGGTCTTAGCCTCTCTGGTCTCAACACTCTGTCTGATTTTGGATTTTTTTTTTATTTTTTGTCCAAAATCAGACTTGACACCAGAGAGGCTGAATACCGCACTGAGTCAATGCGGTCTTAGCCTCTCTGGTCTCAACACTCTGTCTGATTTTGGATTTTTTTTTTTTTTTTCCAAAATCAGACTTGACACCAGAGAGGCTGAATACAGCACTGAGTCAATGCGGTCTTAGCCTCTCTGGTGTCAACACTGTCTGATTTTGGATTTTTTTTTTTTTTTTCCAAAATCAGACTTGACACCAGAGAGGCTGAATACCGCACTGAGTCAATGCGGTCTTAGCCTCTCTGGTGACAACACTCTGTCTGATTTTGGATTTTTTTTTTTTTTTCCAAAATCAGACTTGACACCAGAGAGGCTGAATACCGCACTGAGTCAATGCGGTCTTAGCCTCTCTGGTCTCAACACTCTGTCTGATTTTGGATTTTTTTTTTTTTTTTTTTCAAAAATCAGACTTGACACCAGAGAGGCTGAATACCGCACTGAGTCAATGCAGTCTTAGCCTCTCTGGTCTCAACACTCTGTCTGATTTTGGATTTTTTTTTTTTTTTTTTGTCCAAAATCAGACTTGACACCAGAGAGGCTGAATACCGCACTGAGTCAATGCGGTCTTAGCCTCTCTGGTCTCAACACTCTGTCTGATTTTGGATTTTTTTTTTTTTTTTCCAAAATCAGACTTGACACCAGAGAGGCTGAATACCGCACTGAGTCAATGCGGTCTTAGCCTCTCTGGTCTTTTTTTTTTCTTCCAAAATCAGACTTGACACCAGAGAGGCTGAATACCGCACTGAGTCAATGCGGTCTTAGCCTCTCTGGTCTCAACACTCTGTCTGATTTTGGATTTTTTTTTTTTTTTTTTTTCAAAAATCAGACTTGACACCAGAGAGGCTGAATACCGCACTGAGTCAATGCGGTCTTAGCCTCTCTGGTCTCAACACTCTGTCTGATTTTGGATTTTTTTTTTTTTTTTTTTCAAAAATCAGACTTGACACCAGAGAGGCTGAATACCGCACTGAGTCAATGCGGTCTTAGCCTCTCTGGTGTCAACACTGTCTGATTTTGGATTTTTTTTTTTTTTTTTCCAAAATCAGACTTGACACCAGAGAGGCTGAATACCGCACTGAGTCAATGCGGTCTTAGCCTCTCTGGTGTCAACACTCTGTCTGATTTTGGATTTTTTTTTTTTTTTTCCAAAATCAGACTTGACACCAGAGAGGCTGAATACCGCACTGAGTCAATGCGGTCTTAGCCTCTCTGGTCTCAACACTCTGTCTGATTTTGGATTTTTTTTTTTTTTTTTTTTTTTTACAAAATCAGACTTGACACCAGAGAGGCTGAATACCGCACTGAGTCAATGCGGTCTTAGCCTCTCTGGTCTTTTTTTTTTCTTCCAAAATCAGACTTGACACCAGAGAGGCTGAATACCGCACTGAGTCAATGCGGTCTTAGCCTCTCTGGTGTCAACACTCTGTCTGATTTTGGATTTTTTTTTTTTTTTTTTCCAAAATCAGACTTGACACCAGAGAGGCTGAATACCGCACTGAGTCAATGCGGTCTTAGCCTCTCTGGTCTCAACACTCTGTCTGATTTTGGATTTTTTTTTTTTTTTTTTCCAAAATCAGACTTGACACCAGAGAGGCTGAATACCGCACTGAGTCAATGCGGTCTTAGCCTCTCTGGTGTCAACACTCTGTCTGATTTTGGATTTTTTTTTTTTTTCCAAAATCAGACTTGACACCAGAGAGGCTGAATACCGCACTGAGTCAATGCGGTCTTAGCCTCTCTGGTGTCAACACTGTCTGATTTTGGATTTTTTTTTTTTTTTTCCAAAATCAGACTTGACACCAGAGAGGCTGAATACCGCACTGAGTCAATGCGGTCTTAGCCTCTCTGGTGACAACACTCTGTCTGATTTTGGATTTTTTTTTTTTTTTCCAAAATCAGACTTGACACCAGAGAGGCTGAATACCGCACTGAGTCAATGCGGTCTTAGCCTCTCTGGTCTCAACACTCTGTCTGATTTTGGATTTTTTTTTTTTTTTTTTTTCAAAAATCAGACTTGACACCAGAGAGGCTGAATACCGCACTGAGTCAATGCGGTCTTAGCCTCTCTGGTCTCAACACTCTGTCTGATTTTGGATTTTTTTTTTTTTTTTTTCAAAAATCAGACTTGACACCAGAGAGGCTGAATACCGCACTGAGTCAATGCGGTCTTAGCCTCTCTGGTGTCAACACTGTCTGATTTTGGATTTTTTTTTTTTTTTTCCAAAATCAGACTTGACACCAGAGAGGCTGAATACCGCACTGAGTCAATGCGGTCTTAGCCTCTCTGGTGACAACACTCTGTCTGATTTTGGATTTTTTTTTTTTTTTCCAAAATCAGACTTGACACCAGAGAGGCTGAATACCGCACTGAGTCAATGCGGTCTTAGCCTCTCTGGTCTCAACACTCTGTCTGATTTTGGATTTTTTTTTTTTTTTTTTTCAAAAATCAGACTTGACACCAGAGAGGCTGAATACCGCACTGAGTCAATGCGGTCTTAGCCTCTCTGGTCTTTTTTTTTTTTCCAAAATCAGACTTGACACCAGAGAGGCTGAATACCGCACTGAGTCAATGCGGTCTTAGCCTCTCTGGTCTCAACACTCTGTCTGATTTTGGATTTTTTTTTTTTTTTTTTCCAAAATCAGACTTGACACCAGAGAGGCTGAATACCGCACTGAGTCAATGCGGTCTTAGCCTCTCTGGTGTCAACACTCTGTCTGATTTTGGATTTTTTTTTTTTTTCCAAAATCAGACTTGACACCAGAGAGGCTGAATACCGCACTGAGTCAATGCGGTCTTAGCCTCTCTGGTGTCAACACTGTCTGATTTTGGATTTTTTTTTTTTTTTTCCAAAATCAGACTTGACACCAGAGAGGCTGAATACCGCACTGAGTCAATGCGGTCTTAGCCTCTCTGGTGACAACACTCTGTCTGATTTTGGATTTTTTTTTTTTTTTCCAAAATCAGACTTGACACCAGAGAGGCTGAATACCGCACTGAGTCAATGCGGTCTTAGCCTCTCTGGTCTCAACACTCTGTCTGATTTTGGATTTTTTTTTTTTTTTTTTTTCAAAAATCAGACTTGACACCAGAGAGGCTGAATACCGCACTGAGTCAATGCGGTCTTAGCCTCTCTGGTCTCAACACTCTGTCTGATTTTGGATTTTTTTTTTTTTTTTTTTCAAAAATCAGACTTGACACCAGAGAGGCTGAATACCGCACTGAGTCAATGCGGTCTTAGCCTCTCTGGTGTCAACACTGTCTGATTTTGGATTTTTTTTTTTTTTTTTCCAAAATCAGACTTGACACCAGAGAGGCTGAATACCGCACTGAGTCAATGCGGTCTTAGCCTCTCTGGTGTCAACACTCTGTCTGATTTTGGATTTTTTTTTTTTTTTTCCAAAATCAGACTTGACACCAGAGAGGCTGAATACCGCACTGAGTCAATGCGGTCTTAGCCTCTCTGGTCTCAACACTCTGTCTGATTTTGGATTTTTTTTTTTTTTTTTTTTTTTTACAAAATCAGACTTGACACCAGAGAGGCTGAATACCGCACTGAGTCAATGCGGTCTTAGCCTCTCTGGTCTTTTTTTTTTCTTCCAAAATCAGACTTGACACCAGAGAGGCTGAATACCGCACTGAGTCAATGCGGTCTTAGCCTCTCTGGTGTCAACACTCTGTCTGATTTTGGATTTTTTTTTTTTTTTTTTCCAAAATCAGACTTGACACCAGAGAGGCTGAATACCGCACTGAGTCAATGCGGTCTTAGCCTCTCTGGTCTCAACACTCTGTCTGATTTTGGATTTTTTTTTTTTTTTTTTCCAAAATCAGACTTGACACCAGAGAGGCTGAATACCGCACTGAGTCAATGCGGTCTTAGCCTCTCTGGTGTCAACACTCTGTCTGATTTTGGATTTTTTTTTTTTTTTCCAAAATCAGACTTGACACCAGAGAGGCTGAATACCGCACTGAGTCAATGCGGTCTTAGCCTCTCTGGTGTCAACACTGTCTGATTTTGGATTTTTTTTTTTTTTTTTCCAAAATCAGACTTGACACCAGAGAGGCTGAATACCGCACTGAGTCAATGCGGTCTTAGCCTCTCTGGTGTCAACACTCTGTCTGATTTTGGATTTTTTTTTTTTTTTTCCAAAATCAGACTTGACACCAGAGAGGCTGAATACCGCACTGAGTCAATGCGGTCTTAGCCTCTCTGGTCTCAACACTCTGTCTGATTTTGGATTTTTTTTTTTTTTTTTTTTTTTTACAAAATCAGACTTGACACCAGAGAGGCTGAATACCGCACTGAGTCAATGCGGTCTTAGCCTCTCTGGTCTTTTTTTTTTCTTCCAAAATCAGACTTGACACCAGAGAGGCTGAATACCGCACTGAGTCAATGCGGTCTTAGCCTCTCTGGTGTCAACACTCTGTCTGATTTTGGATTTTTTTTTTTTTTTTTTCCAAAATCAGACTTGACACCAGAGAGGCTGAATACCGCACTGAGTCAATGCGGTCTTAGCCTCTCTGGTCTCAACACTCTGTCTGATTTTGGATTTTTTTTTTTTTTTTTTCCAAAATCAGACTTGACACCAGAGAGGCTGAATACCGCACTGAGTCAATGCGGTCTTAGCCTCTCTGGTGTCAACACTCTGTCTGATTTTGGATTTTTTTTTTTTTTCCAAAATCAGACTTGACACCAGAGAGGCTGAATACCGCACTGAGTCAATGCGGTCTTAGCCTCTCTGGTGTCAACACTGTCTGATTTTGGATTTTTTTTTTTTTTTTCCAAAATCAGACTTGACACCAGAGAGGCTGAATACCGCACTGAGTCAATGCGGTCTTAGCCTCTCTGGTGACAACACTCTGTCTGATTTTGGATTTTTTTTTTTTTTTCCAAAATCAGACTTGACACCAGAGAGGCTGAATACCGCACTGAGTCAATGCGGTCTTAGCCTCTCTGGTCTCAACACTCTGTCTGATTTTGGATTTTTTTTTTTTTTTTTTTCAAAAATCAGACTTGACACCAGAGAGGCTGAATACCGCACTGAGTCAATGCGGTCTTAGCCTCTCTGGTGTCAACACTGTCTGATTTTGGATTTTTTTTTTTTTTTTTCCAAAATCAGACTTGACACCAGAGAGGCTGAATACCGCACTGAGTCAATGCGGTCTTAG
Organism: Poromitra crassiceps; assembly: GCF_964638095.1. Lineage (NCBI taxonomy): Eukaryota > Metazoa > Chordata > Actinopteri > Beryciformes > Melamphaidae > Poromitra > Poromitra crassiceps. The sequence goes on along the minus strand of NW_028151948.1, from coordinate 48,049 downwards.
CCTCTCTGGTGTCAACACTCTGTCTGATTTTGGATTTTTTTTTTTTTTTTCCAAAATCAGACTTGACACCAGAGAGGCTGAATACCGCACTGAGTCAATGCGGTCTTAGCCTCTCTGGTCTCAACACTCTGTCTGATTTTGGATTTTTTTTTTTTTTTTTTTTTTTTACAAAATCAGACTTGACACCAGAGAGGCTGAATACCGCACTGAGTCAATGCGGTCTTAGCCTCTCTGGTCTTTTTTTTTTCTTCCAAAATCAGACTTGACACCAGAGAGGCTGAATACCGCACTGAGTCAATGCGGTCTTAGCCTCTCTGGTGTCAACACTCTGTCTGATTTTGGATTTTTTTTTTTTTTTTTTCCAAAATCAGACTTGACACCAGAGAGGCTGAATACCGCACTGAGTCAATGCGGTCTTAGCCTCTCTGGTCTCAACACTCTGTCTGATTTTGGATTTTTTTTTTTTTTTTTTCCAAAATCAGACTTGACACCAGAGAGGCTGAATACCGCACTGAGTCAATGCGGTCTTAGCCTCTCTGGTGTCAACACTCTGTCTGATTTTGGATTTTTTTTTTTTTTCCAAAATCAGACTTGACACCAGAGAGGCTGAATACCGCACTGAGTCAATGCGGTCTTAGCCTCTCTGGTCTCAACACTCTGTCTGATTTTGGATTTTTTTTTTTTTTTTTTTTCAAAAATCAGACTTGACACCAGAGAGGCTGAATACCGCACTGAGTCAATGCGGTCTTAGCCTCTCTGGTCTCAACACTCTGTCTGATTTTGGATTTTTTTTTTTTTTTTTTTCAAAAATCAGACTTGACACCAGAGAGGCTGAATACCGCACTGAGTCAATGCGGTCTTAGCCTCTCTGGTGTCAACACTGTCTGATTTTGGATTTTTTTTTTTTTTTTTCCAAAATCAGACTTGACACCAGAGAGGCTGAATACCGCACTGAGTCAATGCGGTCTTAGCCTCTCTGGTGTCAACACTCTGTCTGATTTTGGATTTTTTTTTTTTTTTTTCCAAAATCAGACTTGACACCAGAGAGGCTGAATACCGCACTGAGTCAATGCGGTCTTAGCCTCTCTGGTCTCAACACTCTGTCTGATTTTGGATTTTTTTTTTTTTTTTTTTTTTTTACAAAATCAGACTTGACACCAGAGAGGCTGAATACCGCACTGAGTCAATGCGGTCTTAGCCTCTCTGGTCTTTTTTTTTTCTTCCAAAATCAGACTTGACACCAGAGAGGCTGAATACCGCACTGAGTCAATGCGGTCTTAGCCTCTCTGGTGTCAACACTCTGTCTGATTTTGGATTTTTTTTTTTTTTTTTTCCAAAATCAGACTTGACACCAGAGAGGCTGAATACCGCACTGAGTCAATGCGGTCTTAGCCTCTCTGGTCTCAACACTCTGTCTGATTTTGGATTTTTTTTTTTTTTTTTTCCAAAATCAGACTTGACACCAGAGAGGCTGAATACCGCACTGAGTCAATGCGGTCTTAGCCTCTCTGGTGTCAACACTCTGTCTGATTTTGGATTTTTTTTTTTTTTTCCAAAATCAGACTTGACACCAGAGAGGCTGAATACCGCACTGAGTCAATGCGGTCTTAGCCTCTCTGGTGTCAACACTGTCTGATTTTGGATTTTTTTTTTTTTTTTTCCAAAATCAGACTTGACACCAGAGAGGCTGAATACCGCACTGAGTCAATGCGGTCTTAGCCTCTCTGGTGTCAACACTCTGTCTGATTTTGGATTTTTTTTTTTTTTTTCCAAAATCAGACTTGACACCAGAGAGGCTGAATACCGCACTGAGTCAATGCGGTCTTAGCCTCTCTGGTCTCAACACTCTGTCTGATTTTGGATTTTTTTTTTTTTTTTTTTTTTTTACAAAATCAGACTTGACACCAGAGAGGCTGAATACCGCACTGAGTCAATGCGGTCTTAGCCTCTCTGGTCTTTTTTTTTTCTTCCAAAATCAGACTTGACACCAGAGAGGCTGAATACCGCACTGAGTCAATGCGGTCTTAGCCTCTCTGGTGTCAACACTCTGTCTGATTTTGGATTTTTTTTTTTTTTTTTTCCAAAATCAGACTTGACACCAGAGAGGCTGAATACCGCACTGAGTCAATGCGGTCTTAGCCTCTCTGGTCTCAACACTCTGTCTGATTTTGGATTTTTTTTTTTTTTTTTTCCAAAATCAGACTTGACACCAGAGAGGCTGAATACCGCACTGAGTCAATGCGGTCTTAGCCTCTCTGGTGTCAACACTCTGTCTGATTTTGGATTTTTTTTTTTTTTTCCAAAATCAGACTTGACACCAGAGAGGCTGAATACCGCACTGAGTCAATGCGGTCTTAGCCTCTCTGGTGTCAACACTGTCTGATTTTGGATTTTTTTTTTTTTTTTCCAAAATCAGACTTGACACCAGAGAGGCTGAATACCGCACTGAGTCAATGCGGTCTTAGCCTCTCTGGTGACAACACTCTGTCTGATTTTGGATTTTTTTTTTTTTTTCCAAAATCAGACTTGACACCAGAGAGGCTGAATACCGCACTGAGTCAATGCGGTCTTAGCCTCTCTGGTCTCAACACTCTGTCTGATTTTGGATTTTTTTTTTTTTTTTTTTTCAAAAATCAGACTTGACACCAGAGAGGCTGAATACCGCACTGAGTCAATGCGGTCTTAGCCTCTCTGGTCTCAACACTCTGTCTGATTTTGGATTTTTTTTTTTTTTTTTTTCAAAAATCAGACTTGACACCAGAGAGGCTGAATACCGCACTGAGTCAATGCGGTCTTAGCCTCTCTGGTGTCAACACTGTCTGATTTTGGATTTTTTTTTTTTTTTTTCCAAAATCAGACTTGACACCAGAGAGGCTGAATACCGCACTGAGTCAATGCGGTCTTAGCCTCTCTGGTGACAACACTCTGTCTGATTTTGGATTTTTTTTTTTTTTTCCAAAATCAGACTTGACACCAGAGAGGCTGAATACCGCACTGAGTCAATGCGGTCTTAGCCTCTCTGGTCTCAACACTCTGTCTGATTTTGGATTTTTTTTTTTTTTTTTTCAAAAATCAGACTTGACACCAGAGAGGCTGAATACCGCACTGAGTCAATGCGGTCTTAGCCTCTCTGGTCTTTTTTTTTTTTCCAAAATCAGACTTGACACCAGAGAGGCTGAATACCGCACTGAGTCAATGCGGTCTTAGCCTCTCTGGTCTCAACACTCTGTCTGATTTTGGATTTTTTTTTTTTTTTTTTCCAAAATCAGACTTGACACCAGAGAGGCTGAATACCGCACTGAGTCAATGCGGTCTTAGCCTCTCTGGTGTCAACACTCTGTCTGATTTTGGATTTTTTTTTTTTTTCCAAAATCAGACTTGACACCAGAGAGGCTGAATACCGCACTGAGTCAATGCGGTCTTAGCCTCTCTGGTGTCAACACTGTCTGATTTTGGATTTTTTTTTTTTTTTTCCAAAATCAGACTTGACACCAGAGAGGCTGAATACCGCACTGAGTCAATGCGGTCTTAGCCTCTCTGGTGACAACACTCTGTCTGATTTTGGATTTTTTTTTTTTTTTCCAAAATCAGACTTGACACCAGAGAGGCTGAATACCGCACTGAGTCAATGCGGTCTTAGCCTCTCTGGTCTCAACACTCTGTCTGATTTTGGATTTTTTTTTTTTTTTTTTTTCAAAAATCAGACTTGACACCAGAGAGGCTGAATACCGCACTGAGTCAATGCGGTCTTAGCCTCTCTGGTCTCAACACTCTGTCTGATTTTGGATTTTTTTTTTTTTTTTTTCAAAAATCAGACTTGACACCAGAGAGGCTGAATACCGCACTGAGTCAATGCGGTCTTAGCCTCTCTGGTGTCAACACTGTCTGATTTTGGATTTTTTTTTTTTTTTTTCCAAAATCAGACTTGACACCAGAGAGGCTGAATACCGCACTGAGTCAATGCGGTCTTAGCCTCTCTGGTGTCAACACTCTGTCTGATTTTGGATTTTTTTTTTTTTTTTCCAAAATCAGACTTGACACCAGAGAGGCTGAATACCGCACTGAGTCAATGCGGTCTTAGCCTCTCTGGTCTCAACACTCTGTCTGATTTTGGATTTTTTTTTTTTTTTTTTTTTTTTACAAAATCAGACTTGACACCAGAGAGGCTGAATACCGCACTGAGTCAATGCGGTCTTAGCCTCTCTGGTCTTTTTTTTTTCTTCCAAAATCAGACTTGACACCAGAGAGGCTGAATACCGCACTGAGTCAATGCGGTCTTAGCCTCTCTGGTGTCAACACTCTGTCTGATTTTGGATTTTTTTTTTTTTTTTTTCCAAAATCAGACTTGACACCAGAGAGGCTGAATACCGCACTGAGTCAATGCGGTCTTAGCCTCTCTGGTCTCAACACTCTGTCTGATTTTGGATTTTTTTTTTTTTTTTTTCCAAAATCAGACTTGACACCAGAGAGGCTGAATACCGCACTGAGTCAATGCGGTCTTAGCCTCTCTGGTGTCAACACTCTGTCTGATTTTGGATTTTTTTTTTTTTTCCAAAATCAGACTTGACACCAGAGAGGCTGAATACCGCACTGAGTCAATGCGGTCTTAGCCTCTCTGGTGTCAACACTGTCTGATTTTGGATTTTTTTTTTTTTTTTTCCAAAATCAGACTTGACACCAGAGAGGCTGAATACCGCACTGAGTCAATGCGGTCTTAGCCTCTCTGGTGACAACACTCTGTCTGATTTTGGATTTTTTTTTTTTTTTCCAAAATCAGACTTGACACCAGAGAGGCTGAATACCGCACTGAGTCAATGCGGTCTTAGCCTCTCTGGTCTCAACACTCTGTCTGATTTTGGATTTTTTTTTTTTTTTTTTTTCAAAAATCAGACTTGACACCAGAGAGGCTGAATACCGCACTGAGTCAATGCGGTCTTAGCCTCTCTGGTCTCAACACTCTGTCTGATTTTGGATTTTTTTTTTTTTTTTTTTCAAAAATCAGACTTGACACCAGAGAGGCTGAATACCGCACTGAGTCAATGCGGTCTTAGCCTCTCTGGTGTCAACACTGTCTGATTTTGGATTTTTTTTTTTTTTTTTCCAAAATCAGACTTGACACCAGAGAGGCTGAATACCGCACTGAGTCAATGCGGTCTTAGCCTCTCTGGTGACAACACTCTGTCTGATTTTGGATTTTTTTTTTTTTTTCCAAAATCAGACTTGACACCAGAGAGGCTGAATACCGCACTGAGTCAATGCGGTCTTAGCCTCTCTGGTCTCAACACTCTGTCTGATTTTGGATTTTTTTTTTTTTTTTTTTCAAAAATCAGACTTGACACCAGAGAGGCTGAATACCGCACTGAGTCAATGCGGTCTTAGCCTCTCTGGTCTTTTTTTTTTTTTCCAAAATCAGACTTGACACCAGAGAGGCTGAATACCGCACTGAGTCAATGCGGTCTTAGCCTCTCTGGTCTCAACACTCTGTCTGATTTTGGATTTTTTTTTTTTTTTTTTTCAAAAATCAGACTTGACACCAGAGAGGCTGAATACCGCACTGAGTCAATGCGGTCTTAGCCTCTCTGGTCTCAACACTCTGTCTGATTTTGGATTTTTTTTTTATTTTTTGTCCAAAATCAGACTTGACACCAGAGAGGCTGAATACCGCACTGAGTCAATGCGGTCTTAGCCTCTCTGGTCTCAACACTCTGTCTGATTTTGGATTTTTTTTTTTTTTTTCCAAAATCAGACTTGACACCAGAGAGGCTGAATACAGCACTGAGTCAATGCGGTCTTAGCCTCTCTGGTGTCAACACTGTCTGATTTTGGATTTTTTTTTTTTTTTTCCAAAATCAGACTTGACACCAGAGAGGCTGAATACCGCACTGAGTCAATGCGGTCTTAGCCTCTCTGGTGACAACACTCTGTCTGATTTTGGATTTTTTTTTTTTTTTTCCAAAATCAGACTTGACACCAGAGAGGCTGAATACCGCACTGAGTCAATGCGGTCTTAGCCTCTCTGGTCTCAACACTCTGTCTGATTTTGGATTTTTTTTTTTTTTTTTTTCAAAAATCAGACTTGACACCAGAGAGGCTGAATACCGCACTGAGTCAATGCAGTCTTAGCCTCTCTGGTCTCAACACTCTGTCTGATTTTGGATTTTTTTTTTTTTTTTTTGTCCAAAATCAGACTTGACACCAGAGAGGCTGAATACCGCACTGAGTCAATGCGGTCTTAGCCTCTCTGGTCTCAACACTCTGTCTGATTTTGGATTTTTTTTTTTTTTTTTCCAAAATCAGACTTGACACCAGAGAGGCTGAATACCGCACTGAGTCAATGCGGTCTTAGCCTCTCTGGTGTCAACACTCTGTCTGATTTTGGATTTTTTTTTTTTTTTTCCAAAATCAGACTTGACACCAGAGAGGCTGAATACCGCACTGAGTCAATGCGGTCTTAGCCTCTCTGGTGTCAACACTCTGTCTGATTTTGGATTTTTTTTTTTTTTTTTTCCAAAATCAGACTTGACACCAGAGAGGCTGCATACTGCACTGAGTCAATGCGCTCTTAGCCTCTCTGGTCTCAACACTCTGTCTGATTTTGGATTTTTTTTTTTTTTTTCCAAAATCAGACTTGACACCAGAGAGGCTGAATACCGCACTGAGTCAATGCGGTCTTAGCCTCTCTGGTGTCAACACTCTGTCTGATTTTGGATTTTTTTTTTTTTTTCCAAAATCAGACTTGACACCAGAGAGGCTGAATACCGCACTGAGTCAATGCGGTCTTAGCCTCTCTGGTGTCAACACTCTGTCTGATTTTGGATTTTTTTTTTTTTTTCCAAAATCAGACTTGACACCAGAGAGGCTGAATACCGCACTGAGTCAATGCGGTCTTAGCCTCTCTGGTGTCAACACTCTGTCTGATTTTTGGATTTTTTTTTTTTTTTTCCAAAATCAGACTTGACACCAGAGAGGCTGAATACCGCACTGAGTCAATGCGGTCTTAGCCTCTCTGGTCTCAACACTCTGTCTGATTTTGGATTTTTTTTTTTTTTTTTTTTTTTTACAAAATCAGACTTGACACCAGAGAGGCTGAATACCGCACTGAGTCAATGCGGTCTTAGCCTCTCTGGTCTTTTTTTTTTCTTCCAAAATCAGACTTGACACCAGAGAGGCTGAATACCGCACTGAGTCAATGCGGTCTTAGCCTCTCTGGTGTCAACACTCTGTCTGATTTTGGATTTTTTTTTTTTTTTTTTCCAAAATCAGACTTGACACCAGAGAGGCTGAATACCGCACTGAGTCAATGCGGTCTTAGCCTCTCTGGTCTCAACACTCTGTCTGATTTTGGATTTTTTTTTTTTTTTTTTCCAAAATCAGACTTGACACCAGAGAGGCTGAATACCGCACTGAGTCAATGCGGTCTTAGCCTCTCTGGTGTCAACACTCTGTCTGATTTTGGATTTTTTTTTTTTTTTCCAAAATCAGACTTGACACCAGAGAGGCTGAATACCGCACTGAGTCAATGCGGTCTTAGCCTCTCTGGTGTCAACACTGTCTGATTTTGGATTTTTTTTTTTTTTTTCCAAAATCAGACTTGACACCAGAGAGGCTGAATACCGCACTGAGTCAATGCGGTCTTAGCCTCTCTGGTGACAACACTCTGTCTGATTTTGGATTTTTTTTTTTTTTTCCAAAATCAGACTTGACACCAGAGAGGCTGAATACCGCACTGAGTCAATGCGGTCTTAGCCTCTCTGGTCTCAACACTCTGTCTGATTTTGGATTTTTTTTTTTTTTTTTTTTCAAAAATCAGACTTGACACCAGAGAGGCTGAATACCGCACTGAGTCAATGCGGTCTTAGCCTCTCTGGTCTCAACACTCTGTCTGATTTTGGATTTTTTTTTTTTTTTTTTTCAAAAATCAGACTTGACACCAGAGAGGCTGAATACCGCACTGAGTCAATGCGGTCTTAGCCTCTCTGGTGTCAACACTGTCTGATTTTGGATTTTTTTTTTTTTTTTTCCAAAATCAGACTTGACACCAGAGAGGCTGAATACCGCACTGAGTCAATGCGGTCTTAGCCTCTCTGGTGTCAACACTCTGTCTGATTTTGGATTTTTTTTTTTTTTTTCCAAAATCAGACTTGACACCAGAGAGGCTGAATACCGCACTGAGTCAATGCGGTCTTAGCCTCTCTGGTCTCAACACTCTGTCTGATTTTGGATTTTTTTTTTTTTTTTTTTTTTTTACAAAATCAGACTTGACACCAGAGAGGCTGAATACCGCACTGAGTCAATGCGGTCTTAGCCTCTCTGGTCTTTTTTTTTTCTTCCAAAATCAGACTTGACACCAGAGAGGCTGAATACCGCACTGAGTCAATGCGGTCTTAGCCTCTCTGGTGTCAACACTCTGTCTGATTTTGGATTTTTTTTTTTTTTTTTTCCAAAATCAGACTTGACACCAGAGAGGCTGAATACCGCACTGAGTCAATGCGGTCTTAGCCTCTCTGGTCTCAACACTCTGTCTGATTTTGGATTTTTTTTTTTTTTTTTTCCAAAATCAGACTTGACACCAGAGAGGCTGAATACCGCACTGAGTCAATGCGGTCTTAGCCTCTCTGGTGTCAACACTCTGTCTGATTTTGGATTTTTTTTTTTTTTTCCAAAATCAGACTTGACACCAGAGAGGCTGAATACCGCACTGAGTCAATGCGGTCTTAGCCTCTCTGGTGTCAACACTGTCTGATTTTGGATTTTTTTTTTTTTTTTCCAAAATCAGACTTGACACCAGAGAGGCTGAATACCGCACTGAGTCAATGCGGTCTTAGCCTCTCTGGTGACAACACTCTGTCTGATTTTGGATTTTTTTTTTTTTTTCCAAAATCAGACTTGACACCAGAGAGGCTGAATACCGCACTGAGTCAATGCGGTCTTAGCCTCTCTGGTCTCAACACTCTGTCTGATTTTGGATTTTTTTTTTTTTTTTTTTTCAAAAATCAGACTTGACACCAGAGAGGCTGAATACCGCACTGAGTCAATGCGGTCTTAGCCTCTCTGGTCTCAACACTCTGTCTGATTTTGGATTTTTTTTTTTTTTTTTTTCAAAAATCAGACTTGACACCAGAGAGGCTGAATACCGCACTGAGTCAATGCGGTCTTAGCCTCTCTGGTGTCAACACTGTCTGATTTTGGATTTTTTTTTTTTTTTTTCCAAAATCAGACTTGACACCAGAGAGGCTGAATACCGCACTGAGTCAATGCGGTCTTAGCCTCTCTGGTGTCAACACTCTGTCTGATTTTGGATTTTTTTTTTTTTTTCCAAAATCAGACTTGACACCAGAGAGGCTGAATACCGCACTGAGTCAATGCGGTCTTAGCCTCTCTGGTGTCAACACTCTGTCTGATTTTGGATTTTTTTTTTTTTTTCCAAAATCAGACTTGACACCAGAGAGGCTGAATACCGCACTGAGTCAATGCGGTCTTAGCCTCTCTGGTGTCAACACTCTGTCTGATTTTGGATTTTTTTTTTTTTTTTCCAAAATCAGACTTGACACCAGAGAGGCTGAATACCGCACTGAGTCAATGCGGTCTTAGCCTCTCTGGTCTCAACACTCTGTCTGATTTTGGATTTTTTTTTTTTTTTTTTTTTTTACAAAATCAGACTTGACACCAGAGAGGCTGAATACCGCACTGAGTCAATGCGGTCTTAGCCTCTCTGGTCTTTTTTTTTTTTTTTTCCAAAATCAGACTTGACACCAGAGAGGCTGAATACCGCACTGAGTCAATGCGGTCTTAGCCTCTCTGGTGTCAACACTCTGTCTGATTTTGGATTTTTTTTTTTTTTTTTTCCAAAATCAGACTTGACACCAGAGAGGCTGAATACCGCACTGAGTCAATGCGGTCTTAGCCTCTCTGGTCTCAACACTCTGTCTGATTTTGGATTTTTTTTTTTTTTTTTCCAAAATCAGACTTGACACCAGAGAGGCTGAATACCGCACTGAGTCAATGCGGTCTTAGCCTCTCTGGTGTCAACACTCTGTCTGATTTTGGATTTTTTTTTTTTTTTTCCAAAATCAGACTTGACACCAGAGAGGCTGAATACCGCACTGAGTCAAATGCGGGGTCTTAGCCTCTCTGGTGTCAACACTCGTCTGATTTTGGATTTTTTTTTTTTTCAAATCAGACTTGACACCAGAGAGGCTGAATACCGCACTGAGTCAATGCGGTCTTAGCCTCTCTGGTGCCAACACTCTGTCTGATTTTGGATTTTTTTTTTTTTTTTTTCCAAAATCAGACTTGACACCAGAGAGGCTGAATACCGCACTGAGTCAATGCGGTCCTTAGCCTCTCTGGTCTCAACACTCTGTCTGATTTTGGATTTTTTTTTTTTTTTTTTCAAAAATCAGACTTGACACCAGAGAGGCTGAATACCGCACTGAGTCAATGCGGTCTTAGCCTCTCTGGTCTCAACACTCTGTCTGATTTTGGATTTTTTTTTTTTTTTTTTTCAAAAATCAGACTTGACACCAGAGAGGCTGAATACCGCACTGAGTCAATGCGGTCTTAGCCTCTCTGGTCGTCAACACTCTGTCTGATTTTGGATTTTTTTTTTTTTTTTTCAAAATCAGACTTGACACCAGAGAGGCTGAATACCGCACTGAGTCAATGCGGTCTTAGCCTCTCTGGTGTCAACACTCTGTTCTGATTTTGGTTTTTTTTTTTTTTTTTACCAAAATCAGACTTGACACCAGAGAGGCTGAATACCCGCACTGAGTCAAAGCGGTCTTAGCCTCTCTGGTCTCAACACTCGTGTCTGATTTTGGATTTTTTTTTTTTTTTTTTTTTTTTTACAAAAACCAGAGAGGCTGAATACCGCACTGAGTCAATGCGGTCTTAGCCTCTCTGGTCTTTTTTTTTTCTTCCAAAATCAGACTTGACACCAGAGAGGCTGAATACCGCACTGAGTCAATCAATGCGGTCTTAGCCTCTCTGGTGTCAACACTCTGTCTGATTTTGGATTTTTTTTTTTTTTTTTTCCAAAATCAGACTTGACACCAGAGAGGCTGAATACCGCACTGAGTCAATGCGGTCTTAGCCTCTCTGGTCTCAACACTCTGTCTGATTTTGGATTTTTTTTTTTTTTTTTTTCCAAAATCAGACTTGACACCAGAGAGGCTGAATACCGCACTGAGTCAATGCGGTCTTAGCCTCTCTGGTGTCAACACTCTGTCTGATTTTGGATTTTTTTTTTTTTTTCCAAAATCAGACTTGACACCAGAGAGGCTGAATACCGCACTGAGTCAATGCGGTCTTAGCCTCTCTGGTGTCAACACTGTCTGATTTTGGATTTTTTTTTTTTTTTTTCCAAAATCAGACTTGACACCAGAGAGGCTGAATACCGCACTGAGTCAATGCGGTCTTAGCCTCTCTGGTGACAACACTCTGTCTGATTTTGGATTTTTTTTTTTTTTTCCAAAATCAGACTTGACACCAGAGAGGCTGAATACCGCACTGAGTCAATGCGGTCTTAGCCTCTCTGGTCTCAACACTCTGTCTGATTTTGGATTTTTTTTTTTTTTTTTTTTCAAAAATCAGACTTGACACCAGAGAGGCTGAATACCGCACTGAGTCAATGCGGTCTTAGCCTCTCTGGTCTCAACACTCTGTCTGATTTTGGATTTTTTTTTTTTTTTTTTTCAAAAATCAGACTTGACACCAGAGAGGCTGAATACCGCACTGAGTCAATGCGGTCTTAGCCTCTCTGGTGTCAACACTGTCTGATTTTGGATTTTTTTTTTTTTTTTTCCAAAATCAGACTTGACACCAGAGAGGCTGAATACCGCACTGAGTCAATGCGGTCTTAGCCTCTCTGGTGACAACACTCTGTCTGATTTTGGATTTTTTTTTTTTTTTCCAAAATCAGACTTGACACCAGAGAGGCTGAATACCGCACTGAGTCAATGCGGTCTTAGCCTCTCTGGTCTCAACACTCTGTCTGATTTTGGATTTTTTTTTTTTTTTTTTTCAAAAATCAGACTTGACACCAGAGAGGCTGAATACCGCACTGAGTCAATGCGGTCTTAGCCTCTCTGGTCTTTTTTTTTTTTCCAAAATCAGACTTGACACCAGAGAGGCTGAATACCGCACTGAGTCAATGCGGTCTTAGCCTCTCTGGTCTCAACACTCTGTCTGATTTTGGATTTTTTTTTTTTTTTTTTTCAAAAATCAGACTTGACACCAGAGAGGCTGAATACCGCACTGAGTCAATGCGGTCTTAGCCTCTCTGGTCTCAACACTCTGTCTGATTTTGGATTTTTTTTTTATTTTTTGTCCAAAATCAGACTTGACACCAGAGAGGCTGAATACCGCACTGAGTCAATGCGGTCTTAGCCTCTCTGGTCTCAACACTCTGTCTGATTTTGGATTTTTTTTTTTTTTTTCCAAAATCAGACTTGACACCAGAGAGGCTGAATACAGCACTGAGTCAATGCGGTCTTAGCCTCTCTGGTGTCAACACTGTCTGATTTTGGATTTTTTTTTTTTTTTTCCAAAATCAGACTTGACACCAGAGAGGCTGAATACCGCACTGAGTCAATGCGGTCTTAGCCTCTCTGGTGACAACACTCTGTCTGATTTTGGATTTTTTTTTTTTTTTCCAAAATCAGACTTGACACCAGAGAGGCTGAATACCGCACTGAGTCAATGCGGTCTTAGCCTCTCTGGTCTCAACACTCTGTCTGATTTTGGATTTTTTTTTTTTTTTTTTTCCAAAATCAGACTTGACACCAGAGAGGCTGAATACCGCACTGAGTCAATGCAGTCTTAGCCTCTCTGGTCTCAACACTCTGTCTGATTTTGGATTTTTTTTTTTTTTTTTTTGTCCAAAATCAGACTTGACACCAGAGAGGCTGAATACCGCACTGAGTCAATGCGGTCTTAGCCTCTCTGGTCTCAACACTCTGTCTGATTTTGGATTTTTTTTTTTTTTTTTCCAAAATCAGACTTGACACCAGAGAGGCTGAATACCGCACTGAGTCAATGCGGTCTTAGCCTCTCTGGTGTCAACACTCTGTCTGATTTTGGATTTTTTTTTTTTTTTTCCAAAATCAGACTTGACACCAGAGAGGCTGAATACCGCACTGAGTCAATGCGGTCTTAGCCTCTCTGGTGTCAACACTCTGTCTGATTTTGGATTTTTTTTTTTTTTTTTTCCAAAATCAGACTTGACACCAGAGAGGCTGCATACTGCACTGAGTCAATGCGCTCTTAGCCTCTCTGGTCTCAACACTCTGTCTGATTTTGGATTTTTTTTTTTTTTTTCCAAAATCAGACTTGACACCAGAGAGGCTGAATACCGCACTGAGTCAATGCGGTCTTAGCCTCTCTGGTGTCAACACTCTGTCTGATTTTGGATTTTTTTTTTTTTTTCCAAAATCAGACTTGACACCAGAGAGGCTGAATACCGCACTGAGTCAATGCGGTCTTAGCCTCTCTGGTGTCAACACTCTGTCTGATTTTGGATTTTTTTTTTTTTTTCCAAAATCAGACTTGACACCAGAGAGGCTGAATACCGCACTGAGTCAATGCGGTCTTAGCCTCTCTGGTGTCAACACTCTGTCTGATTTTGGATTTTTTTTTTTTTTTTCCAAAATCAGACTTGACACCAGAGAGGCTGAATACCGCACTGAGTCAATGCGGTCTTAGCCTCTCTGGTCTCAACACTCTGTCTGATTTTGGATTTTTTTTTTTTTTTTTTTTTTTTACAAAATCAGACTTGACACCAGAGAGGCTGAATACCGCACTGAGTCAATGCGGTCTTAGCCTCTCTGGTCTTTTTTTTTTCTTCCAAAATCAGACTTGACACCAGAGAGGCTGAATACCGCACTGAGTCAATGCGGTCTTAGCCTCTCTGGTGTCAACACTCTGTCTGATTTTGGATTTTTTTTTTTTTTTTTTCCAAAATCAGACTTGACACCAGAGAGGCTGAATACCGCACTGAGTCAATGCGGTCTTAGCCTCTCTGGTCTCAACACTCTGTCTGATTTTGGATTTTTTTTTTTTTTTTTTCCAAAATCAGACTTGACACCAGAGAGGCTGAATACCGCACTGAGTCAATGCGGTCTTAGCCTCTCTGGTGTCAACACTCTGTCTGATTTTGGATTTTTTTTTTTTTTCCAAAATCAGACTTGACACCAGAGAGGCTGAATACCGCACTGAGTCAATGCGGTCTTAGCCTCTCTGGTGTCAACACTGTCTGATTTTGGATTTTTTTTTTTTTTTTCCAAAATCAGACTTGACACCAGAGAGGCTGAATACCGCACTGAGTCAATGCGGTCTTAGCCTCTCTGGTGACAACACTCTGTCTGATTTTGGATTTTTTTTTTTTTTTCCAAAATCAGACTTGACACCAGAGAGGCTGAATACCGCACTGAGTCAATGCGGTCTTAGCCTCTCTGGTCTCAACACTCTGTCTGATTTTGGATTTTTTTTTTTTTTTTTTTTCAAAAATCAGACTTGACACCAGAGAGGCTGAATACCGCACTGAGTCAATGCGGTCTTAGCCTCTCTGGTCTCAACACTCTGTCTGATTTTGGATTTTTTTTTTTTTTTTTTCAAAAATCAGACTTGACACCAGAGAGGCTGAATACCGCACTGAGTCAATGCGGTCTTAGCCTCTCTGGTGTCAACACTGTCTGATTTTGGATTTTTTTTTTTTTTTTTCCAAAATCAGACTTGACACCAGAGAGGCTGAATACCGCACTGAGTCAATGCGGTCTTAGCCTCTCTGGTGTCAACACTCTGTCTGATTTTGGATTTTTTTTTTTTTTTTCCAAAATCAGACTTGACACCAGAGAGGCTGAATACCGCACTGAGTCAATGCGGTCTTAGCCTCTCTGGTCTCAACACTCTGTCTGATTTTGGATTTTTTTTTTTTTTTTTTTTTTTTACAAAATCAGACTTGACACCAGAGAGGCTGAATACCGCACTGAGTCAATGCGGTCTTAGCCTCTCTGGTCTTTTTTTTTTCTTCCAAAATCAGACTTGACACCAGAGAGGCTGAATACCGCACTGAGTCAATGCGGTCTTAGCCTCTCTGGTGTCAACACTCTGTCTGATTTTGGATTTTTTTTTTTTTTTTTTCCAAAATCAGACTTGACACCAGAGAGGCTGAATACCGCACTGAGTCAATGCGGTCTTAGCCTCTCTGGTCTCAACACTCTGTCTGATTTTGGATTTTTTTTTTTTTTTTTTCCAAAATCAGACTTGACACCAGAGAGGCTGAATACCGCACTGAGTCAATGCGGTCTTAGCCTCTCTGGTGTCAACACTCTGTCTGATTTTGGATTTTTTTTTTTTTTTCCAAAATCAGACTTGACACCAGAGAGGCTGAATACCGCACTGAGTCAATGCGGTCTTAGCCTCTCTGGTGTCAACACTGTCTGATTTTGGATTTTTTTTTTTTTTTTCCAAAATCAGACTTGACACCAGAGAGGCTGAATACCGCACTGAGTCAATGCGGTCTTAGCCTCTCTGGTGACAACACTCTGTCTGATTTTGGATTTTTTTTTTTTTTTCCAAAATCAGACTTGACACCAGAGAGGCTGAATACCGCACTGAGTCAATGCGGTCTTAGCCTCTCTGGTCTCAACACTCTGTCTGATTTTGGATTTTTTTTTTTTTTTTTTTTCAAAAATCAGACTTGACACCAGAGAGGCTGAATACCGCACTGAGTCAATGCGGTCTTAGCCTCTCTGGTCTCAACACTCTGTCTGATTTTGGATTTTTTTTTTTTTTTTTTCAAAAATCAGACTTGACACCAGAGAGGCTGAATACCGCACTGAGTCAATGCGGTCTTAGCCTCTCTGGTGTCAACACTGTCTGATTTTGGATTTTTTTTTTTTTTTTTCCAAAATCAGACTTGACACCAGAGAGGCTGAATACCGCACTGAGTCAATGCGGTCTTAGCCTCTCTGGTGACAACACTCTGTCTGATTTTGGATTTTTTTTTTTTTTTCCAAAATCAGACTTGACACCAGAGAGGCTGAATACCGCACTGAGTCAATGCGGTCTTAGCCTCTCTGGTCTCAACACTCTGTCTGATTTTGGATTTTTTTTTTTTTTTTTTTCAAAAATCAGACTTGACACCAGAGAGGCTGAATACCGCACTGAGTCAATGCGGTCTTAGCCTCTCTGGTCTTTTTTTTTTTTCCAAAATCAGACTTGACACCAGAGAGGCTGAATACCGCACTGAGTCAATGCGGTCTTAGCCTCTCTGGTCTCAACACTCTGTCTGATTTTGGATTTTTTTTTTTTTTTTTTTCAAAAATCAGACTTGACACCAGAGAGGCTGAATACCGCACTGAGTCAATGCGGTCTTAGCCTCTCTGGTCTCAACACTCTGTCTGATTTTGGATTTTTTTTTTATTTTTTGTCCAAAATCAGACTTGACACCAGAGAGGCTGAATACCGCACTGAGTCAATGCGGTCTTAGCCTCTCTGGTCTCAACACTCTGTCTGATTTTGGATTTTTTTTTTTTTTTTCCAAAATCAGACTTGACACCAGAGAGGCTGAATACAGCACTGAGTCAATGCGGTCTTAGCCTCTCTGGTGTCAACACTGTCTGATTTTGGATTTTTTTTTTTTTTTTCCAAAATCAGACTTGACACCAGAGAGGCTGAATACCGCACTGAGTCAATGCGGTCTTAGCCTCTCTGGTGACAACACTCTGTCTGATTTTGGATTTTTTTTTTTTTTTTCCAAAATCAGACTTGACACCAGAGAGGCTGAATACCGCACTGAGTCAATGCGGTCTTAGCCTCTCTGGTCTCAACACTCTGTCTGATTTTGGATTTTTTTTTTTTTTTTTTTCAAAAATCAGACTTGACACCAGAGAGGCTGAATACCGCACTGAGTCAATGCGGTCTTAGCCTCTCTGGTGTCAACACTCTGTCTGATTTTGGATTTTTTTTTTTTTTTTCCAAAATCAGACTTGACACCAGAGAGGCTGAATACCGCACTGAGTCAATGCGGTCTTAGCCTCTCTGGTGTCAACACTCTGTCTGATTTTGGATTTTTTTTTTTTTTTCCAAAATCAGACTTGACACCAGAGAGGCTGAATACCGCACTGAGTCAATGCGGTCTTAGCCTCTCTGGTGTCAACACTCTGTCTGATTTTGGATTTTTTTTTTTTTTCCAAAATCAGACTTGACACCAGAGAGGCTGAATACCGCAGTGAGTCAATGCGGTCTTAGCCTCTCTGGTGTCAACACTCTGTCTGATTTTGGATTTTTTTTCTTTTTTTCCCAAAATCAGACTTGACACCAGAGAGGCTGAATACCGCACTGAGTCAATGCGGTCTTAGCCTCTCTGGTGTCAACACTCTGTCTGATTTTGGATTTTTTTTTTTTTTTTTTTCCAAAATCAGACTTGACACCAGAGAGGCTGCATACCGCACTGAGTCAATGCGCTCTTAGCCTCTCTGGTCTCAACACTCTGTCTGATTTTGGATTTTTTTTTTTTTTTCCAAAATCAGACTTGACACCAGAGAGGCTGAATACCGCACTGAGTCAATGCGGTCTTAGCCTCTCTGGTCTCAACACTCTGTCTGATTTTGGATTTTTTTTTTTTTTTTTTCCAAAATCAGACTTGACACCAGAGAGGCTGAATACCGCACTGAGTCAATGCGGTCTTAGCCTCTCTGGTCTCAACACTCTGTCTGATTTTGGATTTTTTTTTTTTTTTTCCAAAATCAGACTTGACACCAGAGAGGCTGAATACCGCACTGAGTCAATGCGGTCTTAGCCTCTCTGGTGTCAACACTCTGTCTGATTTTGGATTTTTTTTTTTTTTTTCCAAAATCAGACTTGACACCAGAGAGGCTGAATACCGCACTGAGTCAATGCGGTCTTAGCCTCTCTGGTCTCAACACTCTGTCTGATTTTGGATTTTTTTTTTTTTTTTTTCCAAAATCAGACTTGACACCAGAGAGGCTGAATACCGCACTGAGTCAATGCGGTCTTAGCCTCTCTGGTCTCAACACTCTGTCTGATTTTGGATTTTTTTTTTTTTTTTCCAAAATCAGACTTGACACCAGAGAGGCTGAATACCGCACTGAGTCAATGCGGTCTTAGCCTCTCTGGTGTCAACACTCTGTCTGATTTTGGATTTTTTTTTTTTTTTTTTTCCAAAATCACACTTGACACCAGAGAGGCTGAATACCGCACTGAGTCAATGCGGTCTTAGCCTCTCTGGTCTCAACACTCTGTCTGATTTTGGATTTTTTTTTTTTTTTTTCCAAAATCAGACTTGACACCAGAGAGGCTGCATACCGCACTGAGTTAATGTGCTCTTAGCCTCTCTGGTCTCAACACTCTGTCTGATTTTGGATTTTTTATTTTTTTTTCCAAAATCAGACTTGACACCAGAGAGGCTGAATACCGCACTGAGTCAATGCGGTCTTAGCCTCTCTGGTGTCAACACTCTGTCTGATTTTAGATTTTTTTTTTTTTTTTCCGAAATCAGACTTGACACCAGAGAGGCTGAATACCGCACTGAGTCAATGCGGTCTTAGCCTCTCTGGTGTCAACACTCTGTCTGATTTTGGATTTTTTTTTTTTTTTCCAAAATCAGACTTGACACCAGAGAGGCTGAATACCGCACTGAGTCAATGCGGTCTTAGCCTCTCTGGTGTCAACACTCTGTCTGATTTTGGATTTTTTTTTTTTTCCAAAATCAGACTTGACACCAGAGAGGCTGAATACCGCACTGAGTCAATGCGGTCTTAGCCTCTCTGGTGTCAACACTCTGTCTGATTTTGGATTTTTTTTTTTTTTTCCCAAAATCAGACTTGACACCAGAGAGGCTGAATACCGCACTGAGTCAATGCGGTCTTAGCCTCTCTGGTGTCAACACTCTGTCTGATTTTGGATTTTTTTTTTTTTTTTTTCCAAAATCAGACTTGACACCAGAGAGGCTGCATACCGCACTGAGTCAATGCGCTCTTAGCCTCTCTGGTCTCAACACTCTGTCTGATTTTGGATTTTTTTTTTTTTTTTCCAAAATCAGACTTGACACCAGAGAGGCTGAATACCGCACTGAGTCAATGCGGTCTTAGCCTCTCTGGTGTCAACACTCTGTCTGATTTTGGATTTTTTTTTTTTTTTCTAAAATCAGACTTGAAACCAGAGAGGCTGAATACCGCACTGAGTCAATGCGGTCTTAGCCTCTCTGGTGTCAACACTCTGTCTGATTTTGGATTTTTTTTTTTTTTCCAAAATCAGACTTGACACCAGAGAGGCTGAATACCGCACTGAGTCAATGCGGTCTTAGCCTCTCTGGTGTCAACACTCTGTCTGATTTTGGATTTTTTTTTTTTTTCCCAAAATCAGACTTGACACCAGAGAGGCTGAATACCGCACTGAGTCAATGCGGTCTTAGCCTCTCTGGTGTCAACACTCTGTCTGATTTTGGATTTTTTTTTTTTTTTTTCCAAAATCAGACTTGACACCAGAGAGGCTGCATACCGCACTGAGTCAATGCGCTCTTAGCCTCTCTGGTCTCAACACTCTGTCTGATTTTGGATTTTTTTTTTTTTTTTCCAAAATCAGACTTGACACCAGAGAGGCTGAATACCGCACTGAGTCAATGCGGTCTTAGCCTCTCTGGTGTCAACACTCTGTCTGATTTTGGATTTTTTTTTTTTTTTCTAAAATCAGACTTGAAACCAGAGAGGCTGAATACCGCACTGAGTCAATGCGGTCTTAGCCTCTCTGGTGTCAACACTCTGTCTGATTTTGGATTTTTTTTTTTTTTTCCAAAATCAGACTTGACACCAGAGAGGCTGAATACCGCACTGAGTCAATGCGGTCTTAGCCTCTCTGGTGTCAACACTCTGTCTGATTTTGGATTTTTTTTTTTTTTTTCCAAAATCAGACTTGACACCAGAGAGGCTGAATACCGCACTGAGTCAATGCGGTCTTAGCCTCTCTGGTGTCAACACTCTGTCTGATTTTTGATTTTTTTTTTTTTTTTTTCCAAAATCAGACTTGACACCAGAGAGGCTGAATACCGCACTGAGTCAATGCGGTCTTAGCCTCTCTGGTCTCAACACTCTGTCTGATTTTGGATTTTTTTTTTTTTTTTTTCCAAAATCAGACTTGACACCAGAGAGGCTGAATACCGCACTGAGTCAATGCGGTCTTAGCCTCTCTGGTCTCAACACTCTGTCTGATTTTGGATTTTTTTTTTTTTTTTTCCAAAATCAGACTTGACACCAGAGAGGCTGAATACCGCACTGAGTCAATGCGGTCTTAGCCTCTCTGGTGTCAACACTGTCTGATTTTGGATTTTTTTTTTTTTTTCCCAAATTCAGACTTGACACCAGAGAGGCTGAATACCGCACTGAGTCAATGCGGTCTTAGCCTCTCTGGTGTCAACACTCTGTCTGATTTTGGATTTTTTTTTTTTTTTTTCAAAAATCAGACTTGACACCAGAGAGGCTGCATACCGCACTGAGTCAATGCGCTCTTAGCCTCTCTGGTCTCAACACTCTGTCTGATTTTGGATTTTTTTTTTTTTTTTCCAAAATCAGACTTGACACCAGAGAGGCTGAATACCGCACTGAGTCAATGCGGTCTTAGCCTCTCTGGTGTCAACACTCTGTCTGATTTTGGATTTTTTTTTTTTTTTCCAAAATCAGACTTGACACCAGAGAGGCTGAATACCGCACTGAGTCAATGCGATCTTAGCCTCTCTGGTGTCAACACTCTGTCTGATTTTGGATTTTTTTTTTTTTTTTTTCCAAAATCAGACTTGACACCAGAGAGGCTGAATACCGCACTGAGTCAATGCGGTCTTAGCCTCTCTGGTCTCAACACTCTGTCTGATTTTGGATTTTTTTTTTTTTTTTTCCAAAATCAGACTTGACACCAGAGAGGCTGAATACCGCACTGAGTCAATGCGGTCTTAGCCTCTCTGGTGTCAACACTCTGTCTGATTTTGGATTTTTTTTTTTTTTTTCCAAAAATCAGACTTGACACCAGAGAGACTGAATACCGCACTGAGTCAATGCGGTCTTAGCCTCTCTGGTGTCAACACTCTGTCTGATTTTGGATTTTTTTTTTTTTTTCCAAAATCAGACTTGACACCAGAGAGGCTGAATACCGCACTGAGTCAATGCGGTCTTAGCCTCTCTGGTGTCAACACTCTGTCTGATTTTGGATTTTTTTTTTTTTTTTCCAAATCAGACTTGACACCAGAGAGGCTGAATACCGCACTGAGTCAATGCGGTCTTAGCCTCTCTGGTGTCAACACTCTGTCTGATTTTGGATTTTTTTTTTTTTTCCAAAATCAGACTTGACACCAGAGAGGCTGAATACCGCACTGAGTCAATGCGGTCTTAGCCTCTCTGGTGTCAACACTCTGTCTGATTTTGGATTTTTTTTTTTTTTTCCAAAATCAGACTTGACACCAGAGAGGCTGAATACCACACTGAGTCAATGCGGTCTTAGCCTCTCTGGTGTCAACACTCTGTCTGATTTTGGATTTTTTTTTTTTTTTTTTTCCAAAATCAGACTTGACACCAGAGAGGCTGAATACCACACTGAGTCAATGCGGTCTTAGCCTCTCTGGTCTCAACACTCTGTCTGATTTTGGATTTTCTTTTCTTTTTTTCCAAAATCAGACTTGACACCAGAGAGGCTGAATACCGCACTCAGTCAATGCGGTCTTAGCCTCTCTGGTGTCAACACTCTGTCTGATTTTGGATTTTTTTTTTTTTTCCAAAATCAGACTTGACACCAGAGAGGCTGAATACCGCACTGAGTCAATGCGGTCTTAGCCTCTCTGGTGTCAACACTCTGTCTGATTTTGGATTTTTTTTTTTTTTTCCAAAATCAGACTTGACACCAGAGAGGCTGAATACCGCACTGAGTCAATGCGGTCTTAGCCTCTCTGGTGTCAACACTCTGTCTGATTTTGGATTTTTTTTTTTTTTTCCAAAATCAGACTTGACACCAGAGAGGCTGAATACCACACTGAGTCAATGCGGTCTTAGCCTCTCTGGTGTCAACACTCTGTCTGATTTTGGATTTTTTTTTTTTTTTTTTTCCAAAATCAGACTTGACACCAGAGAGGCTGAATACCGCACTGAGTCAATGCGGTCTTAGCCTCTCTGGTCTCAACACTCTGTCTGATTTTGGATTTTTTTTTTTTTTTTTCCAAAATCAGACTTGACACCAGAGAGGCTGAATACCGCACTGAGTCAATGCGGTCTTAGCCTCTCTGGTCTCAACACTCTGTCTGATTTTGGATTTTCTTTTTTTTTTTCCAAAATCAGACTTGACACCAGAGAGGCTGAATACCGCACTGAGTCAATGCGGTCTTAACCTCTCTGGTGTCAACACTCTGTCTGATTTTGGATTTTTTTTTTTTTTTTTTTCCAAAATCAGACTTGACACCAGAGAGGCTGAATACCGCACTGAGTCAATGCGGTCTTAACCTCTCTGGTCTCAACACTCTGTCTGATTTTGGATTTATTTATTTATTTTTCCAAAATCAGACTTGACAGCAGAGAGGCTGAATACCGCACTGAGTCAATGCGGTCTTAGCCTCTCTGGTGTCAACACTCTGTCTGATTTTGGATTTCTTTTTTTTTTCCAAAATCAGACTTGACACCAGAGAGGCTGAATACCGCACTGAGTCAATGCGGTCTTAGCCTCTCTGGTGTCAACACTCTGTCTGATTTTGGATTTTTTTTTTTTTTTTTTCCAAAATCAGACTTGACACCAGAGAGGCTGAATACCGCACTGAGTCAATGCGGTCTTAGCCTCTCTGGTCTCAACACTCTGTCTGATTTTGGATTTTTTTTTTTTTTTTTTCCAAAATCAGACTTGACACCAGAGAGGCTGAATACCGCACTGAGTCAATGCGGTCTTAACCTCTCTGGTGTCAACACTCTGTCTGATTTTGGATTTTTTTTTTTTTTTTTTCCAAAATCAGACTTGACACCAGAGAGGCTGAATACCGCACTGAGTCAATGCGGTCTTATCCTCTCTGGTCTCAACACTCTGTCTGATTTTGGATTTATTTATTTATTTTTCCAAAATCAGACTTGACACCAGAGAGGCTGAATACCGCACTGAGTCAATGCGGTCTTAGCCTCTCTGGTGTCAACACTCTGTCTGATTTTGGATTTTTTTTTTTTTCCAAAATCAGACTTGACACCAGAGAGGCTGAATACCGCACTGAGTCAATGCGGTCTTAGCCTCTCTGGTGTCAACACTCTGTCTGATTTTGGATTTTTTTTTTTTTTTTTCCAAAATCAGACTTGACACCAGAGAGGCTGAATACCGCACTGAGTCAATGCGGTCTTAGCCTCTCTGGTCTCAACACTCTGTCTGATTTTGGATTTTTTTTTTTTTTTTTTTCCAAAATCAGACTTGACACCAGAGAGGCTGCATACCGCACTGAGTCAATGCGCTCTTAGCCTCTCTGGTCTCAACACTCTGTCTGATTTTGGATTTTTTTTTTTTTTTTTTCCAAAATCAGACTTGACACCAGAGAGGCTGAATACCGCACTGAGTCAATGCGGTCTTAGCCTCTCTGGTCTCAACACTCTGTCTGATTTTGGATTTTTTTTTTTTTTTTTCCAAAATCAGACTTGACACCAGAGAGGCTGAATACCGCACTGAGTCAATGCGGTCTTAACCTCTCTGGTGTCAACACTCTGTCTGATTTTGGATTTTTTTTTTTTTTTTTCCAAAATCAGACTTGACACCAGAGAGGCTGAATACCGCACTGAGTCAATGCGGTCTTATCCTCTCTGGTCTCAACACTCTGTCTGATTTTGGATTTATTTATTTATTTTTCCAAAATCAGACTTGACACCAGAGAGGCTGAATACCGCACTGAGTCAATGCGGTCTTAGCCTCTCTGGTGTCAACACTCTGTCTGATTTTGGATTTTTTTTTTTTTTTCCAAAATCAGACTTGACACCGGAGAGGCTGAATACCGCACTCAGTCAATGAGGTCTTAGCCTCTCTGGTGTCAACACTCTGTCTGATTTTGGATTTTTTTTTTTTTTCCAAAATCAGACTTGACACCAGAGAGGCTGAATACCGCACTGAGTCAATGCGGTCTTAGCCTCTCTGGTGTCAACACTCTGTCTGATTTTGGATTTTTTTTTTTTTTTCCAAAATCAGACTTGACACCAGAGAGGCTGAATACCGCACTGAGTCAATGCGGTCTTAGGCTCTCTGGTGTCAACACTCTGTCTGATTTTGGATTTTTTTTTTTTTTTCCAAAATCAGACTTGACACCAGAGAGGCTGAATACCACACTGAGTCAATGCGGTCTTAGCCTCTCTGGTGTCAACACTCTGTCTGATTTTGGATTTTTTTTTTTTTTTTTTTCCAAAATCAGACTTGACACCAGAGAGGCTGAATACCGCACTGAGTCAATGCGGTCTTAGCCTCTCTGGTCTCAACACTCTGTCTGATTTTGGATTTTTTTTTTTTTTTTTCCAAAATCAGACTTGACACCAGAGAGGCTGAATACCGCACTGAGTCAATGCGGTCTTAGCCTCTCTGGTCTCAACACTCTGTCTGATTTTGGATTTTCTTTTTTTTTTTTCCAAAATCAGACTTGACACCAGAGAGGCTGAATACCGCACTGAGTCAATGCGGTCTTAACCTCTCTGGTGTCAACACTCTGTCTGATTTTGGATTTTTTTTTTTTTTTTTTTCCAAAATCAGACTTGACACCAGAGAGGCTGAATACCGCACTGAGTCAATGCGGTCTTAACCTCTCTGGTCTCAACACTCTGTCTGATTTTGGATTTATTTATTTATTTTTCCAAAATCAGACTTGACAGCAGAGAGGCTGAATACCGCACTGAGTCAATGCGGTCTTAGCCTCTCTGGTGTCAACACTCTGTCTGATTTTGGATTTCTTTTTTTTTTCCAAAATCAGACTTGACACCAGAGAGGCTGAATACCGCACTGAGTCAATGCGGTCTTAGCCTCTCTGGTGTCAACACTCTGTCTGATTTTGGATTTTTTTTTTTTTTTTTCCAAAATCAGACTTGACACCAGAGAGGCTGAATACCGCACTGAGTCAATGCGGTCTTAGCCTCTCTGGTCTCAACACTCTGTCTGATTTGGGATTTTTTTTTTTTTTTTTCCAAAATCAGACTTGACACCAGAGAGGCTGAATACCGCACTGAGTCAATGCGGTCTTAACCTCTCTGGTGTCAACACTCTGTCTGATTTTGGATTTTTTTTTTTTTTTTTTCCAAAATCAGACTTGACACCAGAGAGGCTGAATACCGCACTGAGTCAATGCGGTCTTATCCTCTCTGGTCTCAACACTCTGTCTGATTTTGGATTTATTTATTTATTTTTCCAAAATCAGACTTGACACCAGAGAGGCTGAATAACGCACTGAGTCAATGCGGTCTTAGCCTCTCTGGTGTCAACACTCTGCCTGATTTTGGATTTTTTTTTTTTTCCAAAATCAGACTTGACACCAGAGAGGCTGAATACCGCACTGAGTCAATGCGGTCTTAGCCTCTCTGGTGTCAACACTCTGTCTGATTTTGGATTTTTTTTTTTTTTTTTCCAAAATCAGACTTGACACCAGAGAGGCTGAATACCGCACTGAGTCAATGCGGTCTTAGCCTCTCTGGTCTCAACACTCTGTCTGATTTAGGATTTTTTTTTTTTTTTTTTTCCAAAATCAGACTTGACACCAGAGAGGCTGCATACCGCACTGAGTCAATGCACTCTTAGCCTCTCTGGTCTCAACACTCTGTCTGATTTTGGATTTTTTTTTTTTTTTTCCAAAATCAGACTTGACACCAGAGAGGCTGAATACCGCACTGAGTCAATGCGGTCTTAGCCTCTCTGGTGTCAACACTCTGTCTGATTTTGGATTTTTTTTTTTTTTTCCAAAATCAGACTTGACACCAGAGAGGCTGAATACCGCACTGAGTCAATGCGGTCTTAGCCTCTCTGGTGTCAACACTCTGTCTGATTTTGGATTTTTTTTTTTTTTTTTTCCAAAATCAGACTTGACACCAGAGAGGCTGAATACCGCACTGAGTCAATGCGGTCTTAGCCTCTCTGGTCTCAACACTCTGTCTGATTTTGGATTTTTTTTTTTTTTTTTTCCAAAATCAGACTTGACACCAGAGAGGCTGAATACCGCACTGAGTCAATGCGGTCTTAGCCTCTCTGGTCTCAACACTCTGTCTGATTTTGGATTTTCTTTTTTTTTTTTCCAAAATCAGACTTGACACCAGAGAGGCTGAATACCGCACTGAGTCAATGCGGTCTTAACCTCTCTGGTGTCAACACTCTGTCTGATTTTGGATTTTTTTTTTTTTTTTTTCCAAAATCAGACTTGACACCAGAGAGGCTGAATACCGCACTGAGTCAATGCGGTCTTAGCCTCTCTGGTCTCAACACTGTCTGATTTTGGATTTATTTATTTATTTTTCCAAAATCAGACTTGACACCAGAGAGGCTGAATACCGCACTGAGTCAATGCGGTCTTAGCCTCTCTGGTCTCAACACTCTGTCTGATTTTGGATTTTTTTTTTTTTTTTCCAAAATCAGACTTGACACCAGAGAGGCTGAATACCGCACTGAGTCAATGCGGTCTTAACCTCTCTGGTGTCAACACTCTGTCTGATTTTGGATTTTTTTTTTTTTTTTTCCAAAATCAGACTTGACACCAGAGAGGCTGAATACCGCACTGAGTCAATGCGGTCTTAGCCTCTCTGGTCTCAACACTGTCTGATTTTGGATTTATTTATTTATTTTTCCAAAATCAGACTTGACACCAGAGAGGCTGAATACCGCACTGAGTCAATGCGGTCTTAGCCTCTCTGGTGTCAACACTCTGTCTGATTTTGGATTTTTTTTTTTTTCCAAAATCAGACTTGACACCAGAGAGGCTGAATACCGCACTGAGTCAATGCGGTCTTAGCCTCTCTGGTGTCAACACTCTGTCTGATTTTGGATTTTTTTTTTTTTTTCCAAAATCAGACTTGACACCAGAGAGGCTGAATACCGCACTGAGTCAATGCGGTCTTAGCCTCTCTGGTGTCAACACTCTGTCTGATTTTGGATTTTTTTTTTTTTTTCCAAAATCAGACTTGACACCAGAGAGGCTGAATACCGCACTGAGTCAATGCGGTCTTAGCCTCTCTGGTGTCAACACTCTGTCTGATTTTGGATTTTTTTTTTTTTTTCCAAAATCAGACTTGACACCAGAGAGGCTGAATACCGCACTGAGTCAATGCGGTCTTAGCCTCTCTGGTCTCAACACTCTGTCTGATTTTGGATTTTTTTTTTTTTTTTTCCAAAATCAGACTTGACACCAGAGAGGCTGAATACCGCACTGAGTCAATGCGGTCTTAGCCTCTCTGGTGTCAACACTCTGTCTGATTTTGGATTTATTTATTTATTTTTCCAAAATCAGACTTGACACCAGAGAGGCTGAATACCGCACTGAGTCAATGCGGTCTTAGCCTCTCTGGTGTCAACACTCTGTCTGATTTTGGATTTCTTTTTTTTTTCCAAAATCAGACTTGACACCAGAGAGGCTGAATACCGCACTGAGTCAATGCGGTCTTAGCCTCTCTGGTCTCAACACTCTGTCTGATTTTGGATTTTTTTTTTTTTTTTTCCAAAATCAGACTTGACACCAGAGAGGCTGAATACCGCACTGAGTCAATGCGGTCTTAACCTCTCTGGTGTCAACACTCTGTCTGATTTTGGATTTTTTTTTTTTTTTTTTCCAAAATCAGACTTGACACCAGAGAGGCTGAATACCGCACTGAGTCAATGCGGTCTTATCCTCTCTGGTCTCAACACTCTGTCTGATTTTGGATTTATTTATTTATTTTTCCAAAATCAGACTTGACACCAGAGAGGCTGAATACCGCACTGAGTCAATGCGGTCTTAGCCTCTCTGGTGTCAACACTCTGTCTGATTTTGGATTTTTTTTTTTTTCCAAAATCAGACTTGACACCAGAGAGGCTGAATACCGCACTGAGTCAATGCGGTCTTAGCCTCTCTGGTCTCAACACTCTGTCTGATTTAGGATTTTTTTTTTTTTTTTTTCCAAAATCAGACTTGACACCAGAGAGGCTGCATACCGCACTGAGTCAATGCACTCTTAGCCTCTCTGGTCTCAACACTCTGTCTGATTTTGGATTTTTTTTTTTTTTTTCCAAAATCAGACTTGACACCAGAGAGGCTGAATACCGCACTGAGTCAATGCGGTCTTAGCCTCTCTGGTGTCAACACTCTGTCTGATTTTGGATTTTTTTTTTTTTTTCCAAAATCAGACTTGACACCAGAGAGGCTGAATACCGCACTGAGTCAATGCGGTCTTAGCCTCTCTGGTGTCAACACTCTGTCTGATTTTGGATTTTTTTTTTTTTCCAAAATCAGACTTGACACCAGAGAGGCTGAATACCACACTGAGTCAATGCGGTCTTAGCCTCTCTGGTGTCAACACTCTGTCTGATTTTGGATTTTCTTTTTCTTTTTTTTCCAAAATCAGACTTGACACCAGAGAGGCTGAATACCGCACTGAGTCAATGCGGTCTTAGCCTCTCTGGTCTCAACACTCTGTCTGATTTTGGATTTTTTTTTTTTTTTTTTTCCAAAATCAGACTTGACACCAGAGAGGCTGAATACCGCACTGAGTCAATGCGGTCTTAGCCTCTCTGGTCTCAACACTCTGTCTGATTTTGGATTTTTTTTTTTTTTTTCCAAAATCAGACTTGACACCAGAGAGGCTGAATACCGCACTGAGTCAATGCGGTCTTAACCTCTCTGGTGTCAACACTCTGTCTGATTTTGGATTTTTTTTTTTTTTTTTTCCAAAATCAGACTTGACACCAGAGAGGCTGAATACCGCACTGAGTCAATGCGGTCTTAGCCTCTCTGGTCTCAACACTGTCTGATTTTGGATTTATTTATTTATTTTTCCAAAATCAGACTTGACACCAGAGAGGCTGAATACCGCACTGAGTCAATGCGGTCTTAGCCTCTCTGGTCTCAACACTCTGTCTGATTTTGGATTTTCTTTTTCTTTTTTTCCAAAATCAGACTTGACACCAGAGAGGCTGAATACCGCACTGAGTCAATGCGGTCTTAACCTCTCTGGTGTCAACACTCTGTCTGATTTTGGATTTTTTTTTTTTTTTTTTCCAAAATCAGACTTGACACCAGAGAGGCTGAATACCGCACTGAGTCAATGCGGTCTTAGCCTCTCTGGTCTCAACACTGTCTGATTTTGGATTTATTTATTTATTTTTCCAAAATCAGACTTGACACCAGAGAGGCTGAATACCGCACTGAGTCAATGCGGTCTTAGCCTCTCTGGTGTCAACACTCTGTCTGATTTTTGATTTTTTTTTTTTTCCAAAATCAGACTTGACACCAGAGAGGCTGAATACCGCACTGAGTGAATGCGGTCTTA
The DNA here is from genome assembly GCF_964638095.1 of Poromitra crassiceps. Lineage (NCBI taxonomy): Eukaryota > Metazoa > Chordata > Actinopteri > Beryciformes > Melamphaidae > Poromitra > Poromitra crassiceps. The sequence continues at coordinate 18,554 of NW_028151948.1, read as the reverse complement.
GCCTCTCTGGTGTCAACACTCTGTCTGATTTTGGATTTTTTTTTTTTTTTTCCAAAATCAGACTTGACACCAGAGAGGCTGAATACCGCACTGAGTCAATGCGGTCTTAGCCTCTCTGGTCTCAACACTCTGTCTGATTTTGGATTTTCTTTTTTTTTTTTCCAAAATCAGACTTGACACCAGAGAGGCTGAATACCGCACTGAGTCAATGCGGTCTTAACCTCTCTGGTGTCAACACTCTGTCTGATTTTGGATTTTTTTTTTTTTTTTTTCCAAAATCAGACTTGACACCAGAGAGGCTGAATACCGCACTGAGTCAATGCGGTCTTATACTCTCTGGTCTCAACACTCTGTCTGATTTTGGATTTTTTTTTTTTTTTTCCCAAAATCAGACTTGACACCAGAGAGGCTGAATACCGCACTGAGTCAATGCGGTCTTAGCCTCTCTGGTGTCAACACTCTGTCTGATTTTGGATTTTTTTTTTTTTCCAAAATCAGACTTGACACCAGAGAGGCTGAATACCGCACTGAGTCAATGCGGTCTTAGCCTCTCTGGTGTCAACACTCTGTCTGATTTTGGATTTTTTTTTTTTTTTTTCCAAAATCAGACTTGACACCAGAGAGGCTGAATACCGCACTGAGTCAATGCGGTCTTAGCCTCTCTGGTCTCAACACTCTGTCTGATTTTGGATTTTTTTTTTTTTTTTTTTCCAAAATCAGACTTGACACCAGAGAGGCTGCATACCGCACTGAGTCAATGCGCTCTTAGCCTCTCTGGTCTCAACACTCTGTCTGATTTTGGATTATTATTTTTTTTTTCCAAAATCAGACTTGACACAAGAGAGGCTGAATACCGCACTGAGTCAATGCGGTCTTAGCCTCTCTGGTGTCAACACTCTGTCTGATTTTGGATTTTTTTTTTTTTTTTTCCAAAATCAGACTTGACACCAGAGAGGCTGAATACCGCACTGAGTCAATGCGGTCTTAGCCTCTCTGGTGTCAACACTCTGTCTGATTTTGGATTTTTTTTTTTTTTTTCCAAAATCAGACTTGACACCAGAGAGGCTGAATACCGCACTGAGTCAATGCGGTCTTAGCCTCTCTGGTCTCAACACTCTGTCTGATTTTGGATTTTTTTTTTTTTTTTCCAAAATCAGACTTGACACCAGAGAGGCTGAATACCGCACTGAGTCAATGCGCTCTTAGCCTCTCTGGTGTCAACACTGTCTGATTTTGGATTTTTTTTTTTTTTTTTCCTAAATCAGACTTGACACCAGAGAGGCTGAATACCGCACTGAGTCAATGCGGTCTTAGCCTCTCTGGTCTCAACACTCTGTCTGATTTTGGATTTTTTTTCTTTTTTCCAAAATCAGACTTGACACCAGAGAGGCTGAATACCGCACTGAGTCAATGCGGTCTTAGCCTCTCTGGTCTCAACACTCTGTCTGATTTTGGATTTTTTTTTTTTTTTTTCCAAAATCAGACTTGACACCAGAGAGGCTGAATACCGCACTGAGTCAATGCGGTCTTAGCCTCTCTGGTCTCAACACTCTGTCTGATTTTGGATTTTTTTTTTTTTTTTCCAAAATCAGACTTGACACCAGAGAGGCTGAATACCGCACTGAGTCAATGCGGTCTTAGCCTCTCTGGTGTCAACACTCTGTCTGATTTTGGATTTTTTTTTTTTTTTCCAAAATCAGACTTGACACCAGAGAGGCTGAATACCGCACTGAGTCAATGCGGTCTTAGCCTCTCTGGTCTCAACACTCTGTCTGATTTTGGATTTTTTTTTTTTTTTTTTTCCAAAATCAGACTTGACACCAGAGAGGCTGCATACCGCACTGAGTCAATGCACTCTTAGCCTCTCTGGTCTCAACACTCTGTCTGATTTTGGATGTTTTTTTTTTTTTTTCCAAAATCAGACTTGACACCAGAGAGGCTGAATACCGCACTGAGTCAATGCGGTCTTAGCCTCTCTGGTGTCAACACTCTGTCTGATTTTGGATTTTTTTTTTTTTTTCCAAAATCAGACTTGACACCAGAGAGGCTGAATACCGCACTGAGTCAATGCGGTCTTAGCCTCTCTGGTGTCAACACTCTGTCTGATTTTGGATTTTTTTTTTTTTCCAAAATCAGACTTGACACCAGAGTGGCTGAATACCACACTGAGTCAATGCGGTCTTAGCCTCTCTGGTGTCAACACTCTGTCTGATTTTGGATTTTCTTTTTTTTTTTTTTCCAAAATCAGACTTGACACCAGAGAGGCTGAATACCGCACTGAGTCAATGCGGTCTTAGCCTCTCTGGTCTCAACACTCTGTCTGATTTTGGATTTTTTTTTTTTTTTTTTTCCAAAATCAGACTTGACACCAGAGAGGCTGAATACCGCACTGAGTCAATGCGGTCTTAGCCTCTCTGGTCTCAACACTCTGTCTGATTTTGGATTTTCTTTTTTTTTTTTCCAAAATCAGACTTGACACCAGAGAGGCTGAATACCGCACTGAGTCAATGCGGTCTTAACCTCTCTGGTGTCAACACTCTGTCTGATTTTGGATTTTTTTTTTTTTTTTTTCCAAAATCAGACTTGACACCAGAGAGGCTGAATACCGCACTGAGTCAATGCGGTCTTAGCCTCTCTGGTCTCAACACTGTCTGATTTTGGATTTATTTATTTATTTTTCCAAAATCAGACTTGACACCAGAGAGGCTGAATACCGCACTGAGTCAATGCGGTCTTAGCCTCTCTGGTCTCAACACTCTGTCTGATTTTGGATTTTCTTTTTCTTTTTTTCCAAAATCAGACTTGACACCAGAGAGGCTGAATACCGCACTGAGTCAATGCGGTCTTAACCTCTCTGGTGTCAACACTCTGTCTGATTTTGGATTTTTTTTTTTTTTTTTTCCAAAATCAGACTTGACACCAGAGAGGCTGAATACCGCACTGAGTCAATGCGGTCTTAGCCTCTCTGGTCTCAACACTGTCTGATTTTGGATTTATTTATTTATTTTTCCAAAATCAGACTTGACACCAGAGAGGCTGAATACCGCACTGAGTCAATGCGGTCTTAGCCTCTCTGGTGTCAACACTCTGTCTGATTTTGGATTTTTTTTTTTTTCCAAAATCAGACTTGACACCAGAGAGGCTGAATACCGCACTGAGTCAATGCGGTCTTAGCCTCTCTGGTGTCAACACTCTGTCTGATTTTGGATTTTTTTTTTTTTTTTCCAAAATCAGACTTGACACCAGAGAGGCTGAATACCGCACTGAGTCAATGCGGTCTTAGCCTCTCTGGTCTCAACACTCTGTCTGATTTTGGATTTTCTTTTTTTTTTTTCCAAAATCAGACTTGACACCAGAGAGGCTGAATACCGCACTGAGTCAATGCGGTCTTAACCTCTCTGGTGTCAACACTCTGTCTGATTTTGGATTTTTTTTTTTTTTTTTTCCAAAATCAGACTTGACACCAGAGAGGCTGAATACCGCACTGAGTCAATGCGGTCTTATACTCTCTGGTCTCAACACTCTGTCTGATTTTGGATTTTTTTTTTTTTTTTCCCAAAATCAGACTTGACACCAGAGAGGCTGAATACCGCACTGAGTCAATGCGGTCTTAGCCTCTCTGGTGTCAACACTCTGTCTGATTTTGGATTTTTTTTTTTTTCCAAAATCAGACTTGACACCAGAGAGGCTGAATACCGCACTGAGTCAATGCGGTCTTAGCCTCTCTGGTGTCAACACTCTGTCTGATTTTGGATTTTTTTTTTTTTTTTTCCAAAATCAGACTTGACACCAGAGAGGCTGAATACCGCACTGAGTCAATGCGGTCTTAGCCTCTCTGGTCTCAACACTCTGTCTGATTTTGGATTTTTTTTTTTTTTTTTTTCCAAAATCAGACTTGACACCAGAGAGGCTGCATACCGCACTGAGTCAATGCGCTCTTAGCCTCTCTGGTCTCAACACTCTGTCTGATTTTGGATTTTTTTTTTTTTTTTCCAAAATCAGACTTGACACAAGAGAGGCTGAATACCGCACTGAGTCAATGCGGTCTTAGCCTCTCTGGTGTCAACACTCTGTCTGATTTTGGATTTTTTTTTTTTTTTTTCCAAAATCAGACTTGACACCAGAGAGGCTGAATACCGCACTGAGTCAATGCGGTCTTAGCCTCTCTGGTGTCAACACTCTGTCTGATTTTGGATTTTTTTTTTTTTTTTCCAAAATCAGACTTGACACCAGAGAGGCTGAATACCGCACTGAGTCAATGCGGTCTTAGCCTCTCTGGTCTCAACACTCTGTCTGATTTTGGATTTTTTTTTTTTTTTTCCAAAATCAGACTTGACACCAGAGAGGCTGAATACCGCACTGAGTCAATGCGCTCTTAGCCTCTCTGGTGTCAACACTGTCTGATTTTGGATTTTTTTTTTTTTTTTTCCTAAATCAGACTTGACACCAGAGAGGCTGAATACCGCACTGAGTCAATGCGGTCTTAGCCTCTCTGGTCTCAACACTCTGTCTGATTTTGGATTTTTTTTCTTTTTTCCAAAATCAGACTTGACACCAGAGAGGCTGAATACCGCACTGAGTCAATGCGGTCTTAGCCTCTCTGGTCTCAACACTCTGTCTGATTTTGGATTTTTTTTTTTTTTTTTCCAAAATCAGACTTGACACCAGAGAGGCTGAATACCGCACTGAGTCAATGCGGTCTTAGCCTCTCTGGTCTCAACACTCTGTCTGATTTTGGATTTTTTTTTTTTTTTTTCCAAAATCAGACTTGACACCAGAGAGGCTGAATACCGCACTGAGTCAATGCGGTCTTAGCCTCTCTGGTGTCAACACTCTGTCTGATTTTGGATTTTTTTTTTTTTTTCCAAAATCAGACTTGACACCAGAGAGGCTGAATACCGCACTGAGTCAATGCGGTCTTAGCCTCTCTGGTCTCAACACTCTGTCTGATTTTGGATTTTTTTTTTTTTTTTTTTCCAAAATCAGACTTGACACCAGAGAGGCTGAATACCGCACTGAGTCAATGCGGTCTTAGCCTCTCTGGTCTCAACACTCTGTCTGATTTTGGATTTTTTTTTTTTTTTTTTCCAAAATCAGACTTGACACCAGAGAGGCTGAATACCGCACTGAGTCAATGCGGTCTTAGCCTCTCTGGTCTCAACACTCTGTCTGATTTTGGATTTTTTTTTTTTTTTCCAAAATCAGACTTGACACCAGAGAGGCTGAATACCGCACTGAGTCAATGCGGTCTTAGCCTCTCTGGTCTCAACACTGTCTGATTTTGGATTTTTTTTTTTTTTTTCCAAAATCAGACTTGACACCAGAGAGGCTGAATACCGCACTGAGTCAATGCGGTCTTAGCCTCTCTGGTGTCAACACTCTGTCTGATTTTGGATTTTTTTTTTTTTTTCCAAAATCAGACTTGACACCAGAGAGGCTGAATACCGCACTGAGTCAATGCGGTCTTAGCCTCTCTGGTGTCAACACTCTGTCTGATTTTGGATTTTTTTTTTTTTTCCAAAATCAGACTTGACACCAGAGAGGCTGAATACCGCACTGAGTCAATGCGGTCTTAGCCTCTCTTGTGTCAACACTCTGTCTGATTTTGGATTTTTTTTTTTTTTTTCCAAAATCAGACTTGACACCAGAGAGGCTGAATACCGCACTGAGTCAATGCGGTCTTAGCCTCTCTGGTGTCAACACTCTGTCTGATTTTGGATTTTTTTTTTTTTTTCCAAAATCAGACTTGACACCAGAGAGGCTGAATACCGCACTGAGTCAATGCGGTCTTAGCCTCTCTGGTGTCAACACTCTGTCTGATTTTGGATTTTTTTTTTTTCCCCAAAATCAGACTTGACACCAGAGAGGCTGAATACCGCACTGAGTCAATGCGGTCTTAGCCTCTCTGGTGTCAACACTCTGTCTGATTTTGGATTTTTTTTTTTTTTTTTTTTCCAAAATCAGACTTGACACCAGAGAGGCTGCATACCGCACTGAGTCAATGCGCTCTTAGCCTCTCTGGTCTCAACACTCTGTCTGATTTTGGATTTTTTTTTTTTTTTTTCCAAAATCAGGCTTGACACCAGAGAGGCTGAATACCGCACTGAGTCAATGCGGTCTTAGCCTCTCTGGTGTCAACACTCTGTCTGATTTTGGATTTTTTTTTTTTTTTCCAAAATCAGACTTGACACCAGAGAGGCTGAATACCGCACTGAGTCAATGCGGTCTTAGCCTCTCTGGTGTCAACACTCTGTCTGATTTTGGATTTTTTTTTTTTTTTCCAAAATCAGACTTGACACCAGAGAGGCTGAATACCGCACTGAGTCAATGCGGTCTTAGCCTCTCTGGTGTCAACACTCTGTCTGATTTTGGATTTTTTTTTTTTTTTTTTCCAAAATCAGACTTGACACCAGAGAGGCTGAATACCGCACTGAGTCAATGCGGTCTTAGCCTCTCTGGTCTCAACACTCTGTCTGATTTTGGATTTTTTTTTTTTTTTCCAAAATCAGATTTGACACCAGAGAGGCTGAATAGCGCACTGAGTCAATGCGGTCTTAGCCTCTCTGGTCTCAACACTGTCTGATTTTGGATTTTTTTTTTTTTTTTTCCAAAATCAGACTTGACACCAGAGAGGCTGAATACCGCACTGAGTCAAGGCGGTCTTAGCCTCTCTGGTGTCAACACTCTGTCTGATTTTGGATTTTTTTTTTTTTTCCAAAATCAGACTTGACACCAGAGAGGCTGAATACCGCACTGAGTCAATGCGGTCTTAGCCTCTCTGGTGTCAACACTCTGTCTGATTTTGGATTTTTTTTTTTTTTTCCAAAATCAGACTTGACACCAGAGAGGCTGAATACCGCACTGAGTCAATGCGGTCTTAGCCTCTCTGGTGTCAACACTCTGTCTGATTTTGGATTTTTTTTTTTTTTTCCAAAATCAGACTTGACACCAGAGAGGCTGAATACCGCACTGAGTCAATGCGGTCTTAGCCTCTCTGGTCTCAACACTCTGTCTGATTTTGGATTTTTTTTTTTTTTTTTTATAAAATCAGACTTGACACCAGAGAGGCTGAATACCGCACTGAGTCAATGCGGTCTTAGCCTCTCTTGTGTCAACACTCTGTCTGATTTTGGATTTTTTTTTTTTTTTTCCAAAATCAGACTTGACACCAGAGAGGCTGAATACCGCACTGAGTCAATGCGGTCTTAGCCTCTCTGGTGTCAACACTCTGTCTGATTTTGGATTTTTTTTTTTTTTTTCCAAAATCAGACTTGACACCAGAGAGGCTGAATACCGCACTGAGTCAATGCGGTCTTAGCCTCTCTGGTGTCAACACTCTGTCTGATTTTGGATTTTTTTTTTTTTCCCCAAAATCAGACTTGACACCAGAGAGGCTGAATACCGCACTGAGTCAATGCGGTCTTAGCCTCTCTGGTGTCAACACTCTGTCTGATTTTGGATTTTTTTTTTTTTTTTTTTTCCAAAATCAGACTTGACACCAGAGAGGCTGCATACCGCACTGAGTCAATGCGCTCTTAGCCTCTCTGGTCTCAACACTCTGTCTGATTTTGGATTTTTTTTTTTTTTTTCCAAAATCAGGCTTGACACCAGAGAGGCTGAATACCGCACTGAGTCAATGCGGTCTTAGCCTCTCTGGTGTCAACACTCTGTCTGATTTTGGATTTTTTTTTTTTTTTCCAAAATCAGACTTGACACCAGAGAGGCTGAATACCGCACTGAGTCAATGCGGTCTTAGCCTCTCTGGTGTCAACACTCTGTCTGATTTTGGATTTTTTTTTTTTTTTCCAAAATCAGACTTGACACCAGAGAGGCTGAATACCGCACTGAGTCAATGCGGTCTTAGCCTCTCTGGTGTCAACACTCTGTCTGATTTTGGATTTTTTTTTTTTTTTTTTCCAAAATCAGACTTGACACCAGAGAGGCTGAATACCGCACTGAGTCAATGCGGTCTTAGCCTCTCTGGTCTCAACACTCTGTCTGATTTTGGATTTTTTTTTTTTTTTCCAAAATCAGATTTGACACCAGAGAGGCTGAATAGCGCACTGAGTCAATGCGGTCTTAGCCTCTCTGGTCTCAACACTGTCTGATTTTGGATTTTTTTTTTTTTTTTCCAAAATCAGACTTGACACCAGAGAGGCTGAATACCGCACTGAGTCAATGCGGTCTTAGCCTCTCTGGTGTCAACACTCTGTCTGATTTTGGATTTTTTTTTTTTTTTCCAAAATCAGATTTGACACCAGAGAGGCTGAATAGCGCACTGAGTCAATGCGGTCTTAGCCTCTCTGGTGTCAACACTCTGTCTGATTTTGGATTTTTTTTTTTTTTTCCAAAATCAGACTTGACACCAGAGAGGCTGAATACCGCACTGAGTCAATGCGGTCTTAGCCTCTCTGGTGTCAACACTCTGTCTGATTTTGGATTTTTTTTTTTTTTTCCAAAATCAGACTTGACACCAGAGAGGCTGAATACCGCACTGAGTCAATGCGGTCTTAGCCTCTCTGGTCTCAACACTCTGTCTGATTTTGGATTTTTTTTTTTTTTTTTTTATAAAATCAGACTTGACACCAGAGAGGCTGAATACCGCACTGAGTCAATGCGGTCTTAGCCTCTCTGGTCTCAACACTCTGTCTGATTTTGGATTTTTTTTTTTTTTTTTTCCAAAATCAGACTTGACACCAGAGAGGCTGAATACCGCACTGAGTCAATGCGGTCTTAGCCTCTCTGGTGTCAACACTCTGTCTGATTTTGGATTTTTTTTTTTTTTCCAAAATCAGACTTGACACCAGAGAGGCTGAATACTGCACTGAGTCAATGCGGTCTTAGCCTCTCTGGTGTCAACACTCTGTCTGATTTTGGATTTTTTTTTTTTTTTTTTTCAAAATCAGACTTGACACCAGAGAGGCTGAATACCGCACTGAGTCAATGCGGTCTTAGCCTCTCTGGTCTCAACACTCTGTCTGATTTTGGATTTTTTTTTTTTTTTTTTTCCAAAATCAGACTTGACACCAGAGAGGCTGAATACCGCACTGAGTCAATGCGGTCTTAGCCTCTCTGGTGTCAACACTCTGTCTGATTTTGGATTTTTTTTTTTTTTCCAAAATCAGACTTGACACCAGAGAGGCTGAATACCGCACTGAGTCAATGCGGTCTTAGCCTCTCTGGTCTCAACACTCTGTCTGATTTTGGATTTTTTTTTTTTTTTTTTTATAAAATCAGACTTGACACCAGAGAGGCTGAATACCGCACTGAGTCAATGCGGTCTTAGCCTCTCTGGTCTCAACACTCTGTCTGATTTTGGATTTTTTTTTTTTTTTTTCAAAATCAGACTTGACACCAGAGAGGCTGAATACCGCACTGAGTCAATGCGGTCTTAGCCTCTCTGGTCTCAACACTCTGTCTGATTTTGGATTTTTTTTTTTTTTTTTTTATAAAATCAGACTTGACACCAGAGAGGCTGAATACCGCACTGAGTCAATGCGGTCTTAGCCTCTCTGGTCTCAACACTCTGTCTGATTTTGGATTTTTTTTTTTTTTTTTCCAAAATCAGACTTGACACCAGAGAGGCTGAATACCGCACTGAGTCAATGCGGTCTTAGCCTCTCTGGTGTCAACACTCTGTCTGATTTTGGATTTTTTTTTTTTTTCCAAAATCAGACTTGACACCAGAGAGGCTGAATACCGCACTGAGTCAATGCGGTCTTAGCCTCTCTGGTGTCAACACTCTGTCTGATTTTGGATTTTTTTTTTTTTTTTTTCCAAAATCAGACTTGACACCAGAGAGGCTGAATACCGCACTGAGTCAATGCGGTCTTAGCCTCTCTGGTGTCAACACTCTGTCTGATTTTGGATTTTTTTTTTTTTTTTTTTCCAAAATCAGACTTGACACCAGAGAGGCTGAATACCGCACTGAGTCAATGCGGTCTTTGCCTCTCTGGTCTCAACACTGTCTGATTTTGGATTTATTTATTTATTTTTCCAAAATCAGACTTGACACCAGAGAGGCTGAATACCGCACTGAGTCAATGCGGTCTTAGCCTCTCTGGTGTCAACACTCTGTCTGATTTTGGATTTTTTTTTTTTTTTTCCAAAATCAGACTTGACACCAGAGAGGCACTCTGTCTGATTTTGGATTTTTTTTTTTTTTTTTTCCAAAATCAGACTTGACACCAGAGAGGCTGAATACCGCACTGAGTCAATGCGGTCTTATACTATCTGGTCTCAACACTCTGTCTGATTTTGGATTTTTTTTTTTTTTTTCCAAAATCAGACTTGACACCAGAGAGGCTGAATACCGCACTGAGTCAATGCGGTCTTAGCCTCTCTGGTGTCAACACTCTGTCTGATTTTGGATTTTTTTTTTTTTCCAAAATCAGACTTGACACCAGAGAGGCTGAATACCGCACTGAGTCAATGCGGTCTTAGCCTCTCTGGTGTCAACACTCTGTCTGATTTTGGATTTTTTTTTTTTTTTTTCCAAAATCAGACTTGACACCAGAGAGGCTGAATACCGCACTGAGTCAATGCGGTCTTAGCCTCTCTGGTCTCAACACTCTGTCTGATTTTGGATTTTTTTTTTTTTTTTTTTCCAAAATCAGACTTGACACCAGAGAGGCTGCATACCGCACTGAGTCAATGCGCTCTTAGCCTCTCTGGTCTCAACACTCTGTCTGATTTTGGATTTTTTTTTTTTTTTTCCAAAATCAGACTTGACACCAGAGAGGCTGAATTCCGCACTGAGTCAATGCGGTCTTAGCCTCTCTGGTGTCAACACTCTGTCTGATTTTGGATTTTTTTTTTTTTTTTTTCCAAAATCAGACTTGACACCAGAGAGGCTGAATACCGCACTGAGTCAATGCGGTCTTAGCCTCTCTGGTCTCAACACTCTGTCTGATTTTGGATTTTTTTTTTTTTTTTTTCCAAAATCAGACTTGACACCAGAGAGGCTGAATACCGCACTGAGTCAATGCGGTCTTAGCCTCTCTGGTCTCAACACTCTGTCTGATTTTGGATTTTTTTTTTTTTTTTCCAAAATCAGACTTGACACCAGAGAGGCTGAATACCGCACTGAGTCAATGCGCTCTTAGCCTCTCTGGTGTCAACACTGTCTGATTTTGGATTTTTTTTTTTTTTTTCCAAAATCAGACTTGACACCAGAGAGGCTGAATACCGCACTGAGTCAATGCGGTCTTAGCCTCTCTGGTCTCAACACTCTGTCTGATTTTGGATTTTTTTTTTTTTTTTCCAAAATCAGACTTTACACCAGAGAGGCTGAATACCGCACTGAGTCAATGCGGTCTTAGCCTCTCTGGTGTCAACACTCTGTCTGATTTTGGATTTTTTTTTTTTTTTCCAAAATCAGACTTGACACCAGAGAGGCTGAATACCGCACTGAGTCAATGCGGTCTTAGCCTCTCTGGTCTCAACACTCTGTCTGATTTTGGATTTTTTTTTTTTTTTTTTTCCAAAATCAGACTTGACACCAGAGAGGCTGAATACCGCACTGAGTCAATGCGGTCTTAGCCTCTCTGGTCTCAACACTCTGTCTGATTTTGGATTTTTTTTTTTTTTTTTCCAAAATCAGACTTGACACCAGAGAGGCTGCATACCGCACTGAGTTAATGCGCTCTTAGCCTCTCTGGTCTCAACACTCTGTCTGATTTTGGATTTTTTTTTTTTTTTTCCAAAATCAGACTTGACACCAGAGAGGCTGAATACCGCACTGAGTCAATGCGGTCTTAGCCTCTCTGGTGTCAACACTCTGTCTGATTTTGGATTTTTTTTTTTTTTTTCCAAAATCAGACTTGACACCAGAGAGGCTGAATACCGCACTGAGTCAATGCGGTCTTAGCCTCTCTGGTGTCAACACTCTGTCTGATTTTGGATTTTTTTTTTTTTTACCAAAATCAGACTTGACACCAGAGAGGCTGAATACCGCACTGAGTCAATGCGGTCTTAGCCTCTCTGGTGTCAACACTCTGTCTGATTTTGGATTTTTTTTTTTTTCCAAAATCAGACTTGACACCAGAGAGGCTGAATACCGCACTGAGTCAATGCGGTCTTAGCCTCTCTGGTGTCAACACTCTGTCTGATTTTGGATTTTTTTTTTTTTCCCCCAAAATCAGACTTGACACCAGAGAGGCTGAATACCGCACTGAGTCAATGCGGTCTTAGCCTCTCTGGTGTCAACACTCTGTCTGATTTTGGATTTTTTTTTTTTTTTTTTCCAAAATCAGACTTGACACCAGAGAGGCTGCATACCGCACTGAGTCAATGCGCTCTTAGCCTCTCTGGTCTCAACACTCTGTCTGATTTTGGATTTTTTTTTTTTTTTTCCAAAATCAGACTTGACACCAGAGAGGCTGAATACCGCACTGAGTCAATGCGGTCTTAGCCTCTCTGGTGTCAACACTCTGTCTGATTTTGGATTTTTTTTTTTTTTTCCAAAATCAGACTTGACACCAGAGAGGCTGAATACCGCACTGAGTCAATGCGGTCTTAGCCTCTCTGGTGTCAACACTCTGTCTGATTTTGGATTTTTTTTTTTTTTTCCAAAATCAGACTTGACACCAGAGAGGCTGAATACCGCACTGAGTCAATGCGGTCTTAGCCTCTCTGGTGTCAACAATCTGTCTGATTTTGGATTTTTTTTTTTTTTTTCCAAAATCAGACTTGACACCAGAGAGGCTGAATACCGCACTGAGTCAATGCGGTCTTAGCCTCTCTGGTGTCAACACTCTGTCTGATTTTGGATTTTTTTTTTTTTTTTTTCAAAAATCAGACTTGACACCAGAGAGGCTGAATACCGCACTGAGTCAATGCGGTCTTAGCCTCTCTGGTCTCAACACTCTGTCTGATTTTGGATTTTTTTTTTTTTTTCCAAAATCAGACTTGACACCAGAGAGGCTGAATACCGCACTGAGTCAATGCGGTCTTAGCCTCTCTGGTCTCAACACTGTCTGATTTTGGATTTTTTTTTTTTTTTTCCAAAATCAGACTTGACACCAGAGAGGCTGAATACCGCACTGAGTCAATGCGGTCTTAGCCTCTCTGGTGTCAACACTCTGTCTGATTTTGGATTTTTTTTTTTTTTTCCAAAATCAGACTTGACACCAGAGAGGCTGAATACCGCACTGAGTCAATGCGGTCTTAGCCTCTCTGGTGTCAACACTCTGTCTGATTTTGGATTTTTTTTTTTTTTTCCAAAATCAGACTTGACACCAGAGAGGCTGAATACCGCACTGAGTCAATGCGGTCTTAGCCTCTCTGGTGTCAACACTCTGTCTGATTTTGGATTTTTTTTTTTTTTTTCCAAAATCAGACTTGACACGAGAGAGGCTGAATACCGCACTGAGTCAATGCGGTCTTAGCCTCTCTGGTGTCAACACTCTGTCTGATTTTGGATTTTTTTTTTTTTTTCCAAAATCAGACTTGACACCAGAGAGGCTGAATACCGCACTGAGTCAATGCGGTCTTAGCCTCTCTGGTGTCAACACTCTGTCTGATTTTGGATTTTTTTTTTTTTCCCCAAAATCAGACTTGACACCAGAGAGGCTGAATACCGCACTGAGTCAATGCGGTCTTAGCCTCTCTGGTGTCAACACTCTGTCTGATTTTGGATTTTTTTTTTTTTTTTTCCAAAATCAGACTTGACACCAGAGAGGCTGCATACCGCACTGAGTCAATGCGCTCTTAGCCTCTCTGGTCTCAACACTCTGTCTGATTTTGGATTTTTTTTTTTTTTTCCAAAATCAGACTTGACACAGAGAGGCTGAATACCGCACTGAGTCAATGCGGTCTTAGCCTCTCTGGTGTCAACACTCTGTCTGATTTTGGATTTTTTTTTTTTTTTCCAAAATCAGACTTGACACCAGAGAGGCTGAATACCGCACTGAGTCAATGCGGTCTTAGCCTCTCTGGTGTCAACACTCTGTCTGATTTTGGATTTTTTTTTTTTTTTCCAAAATCAGACTTGACACCAGAGAGGCTGAATACCGCACTGAGTCAATGCGGTCTTAGCCTCTCTGGTGTCAACACTCTGTCTGATTTTGGATTTTTTTTTTTTTTTTTCCAAAATCAGACTTGACACCAGAGAGGCTGAATACCGCACTGAGTCAATGCGGTCTTAGCCTCTCTGGTCTCAACACTCTGTCTGATTTTGGATTTTTTTTTTTTTTTCCAAAATCAGATTTGACACCAGAGAGGCTGAATACCGCACTGAGTCAATGCGGTCTTAGCCTCTCTGGTCTCAACACTGTCTGATTTTGGATTATTATTTTTTTTTTCCAAATCAGACTTGACACCAGAGAGGCTGAATACCGCACTGAGTCAATGCGGTCTTAGCCTCTCTGGTGTCAACACTCTGTCTGATTTTGGATTTTTTTTTTTTTTTCCAAAATCAGACTTGACACCAGAGAGGCTGAATACCGCACTGAGTCAATGCGGTCTTAGCCTCTCTGGTGTCAACACTCTGTCTGATTTTGGATTTTTTTTTTTTTTTTCCAAAATCAGACTTGACACCAGAGAGGCTGAATACCGCACTGAGTCAATGCGGTCTTAGCCTCTCTGGTGTCAACACTCTGTCTGATTTTGGATTTTTTTTTTTTTTTCCAAAATCAGACTTGACACCAGAGAGGCTGAATACCGCACTGAGTCAATGCGGTCTTAGCCTCTCTGGTCTCAACACTCTGTCTGATTTTGGATTTTTTTTTTTTTTTTTATAAAATCAGACTTGACACCAGAGAGGCTGAATACCGCACTGAGTCAATGCGGTCTTAGCCTCTCTGGTCTCAACACTCTGTCTGATTTTGGATTTTTTTTTTTTTTTTTCCAAAATCAGACTTGACACCAGAGAGGCTGAATACCGCACTGAGTCAATGCGGTCTTAGCCTCTCTGGTGTCAACACTCTGTCTGATTTTGGATTTTTTTTTTTTTTTCCAAAATCAGACTTGACACCAGAGAGCTGAATACCGCACTGAGTCAATGCGGTCTTAGCCTCTCTGGTGTCAACACTCTGTCTGATTTTGATTTTTTTTTTTTTTTTTTTCCAAAATCAGACTTGACACCAGAGAGGCTGAATACCGCACTGAGTCAATGCGGTCTTAGCCTCTCTGGTCTCAACACTCTGTCTGATTTTGGATTTTTTTTTATTTTTTTTTCCAAAATCAGACTTGACACCAGAGAGGCTGAATACCGCACTGAGTCAATGCGGTCTTAGCCTCTCTGGTGTCAACACTCTGTCTGATTTTGGATTTTTTTTTTTTTTTCCAAAATCAGACTTGACACCAGAGAGGCTGAATACCGCACTGAGTCAATGCGGTCTTAGCCTCTCTGGTGTCAACACTCTGTCTGATTTTGGATTTTTTTTTTTTTTTTTCCAAAATCAGACTTGACACCAGAGAGGCTGAATACCGCACTGAGTCAATGCGGTCTTAGCCTCTCTGGTCTCAACACTCTGTCTGATTTTGGATTTTTTTTTTTTTTTTTTTCAAAAATCAGACTTGACACCAGAGAGGCTGAATACCGCACTGAGTCAATGCGGTCTTAGCCTCTCTGGTGTCAACACTCTGTCTGATTTTGGATTTTTTTTTTTTTTTTCCAAAATCAGACTTGACACCAGAGAGGCTGAATACCGCACTGAGTCAATGCGGTCTTAGCCTCTCTGGTCTCAACACTGTCTGATTTTGGATTTTTTTTTTTTTTTTCCAAAATCAGACTTGACACCAGAGAGGCTGAATACCGCACTGAGTCAATGCGGTCTTAGCCTCTCTGGTGTCAACACTCTGTCTGATTTTGGATTTTTTTTTTTTCCCCAAAATCAGACTTGACACCAGAGAGGCTGAATACCGCACTGAGTCAATGCGGTCTTAGCCTCTCTGGTGTCAACACTCTGTCTGATTTTGGATTTTTTTTTTTTTTTTTTTTCCAAAATCAGACTTGACACCAGAGAGGGCTGAATACCGCACTGAGTCAATGCGCTCTTAGCCTCTCTGGTCTCAACACTCTGTCTGATTTTGGATTTTTTTTTTTTTTTTCCAAAATCAGACTTGACACCAGAGAGGCTGAATACCGCACTGAGTCAATGCGGTCTTAGCCTCTCTGGTGTCAACACTCCTGTCTGATTTTGGATTTTTTTTTTTTTTCCAAAATCAGACTTGACACCAGAGAGGCTGAATACCGCACTGAGTCAATGCGGTCTTAGCCTCTCTGGTGTCAACACTCTGTCTGATTTTGGATTTTTTTTTTTTTTTCCAAAATCAGACTTGACACCAGAGAGGCTGAATACCGCACTGAGTCAATGCGGTCTTAGCCTCTCTGGTGTCAACACTCTGTCTGATTTTGGATTTTTTTTTTTTTTTTTCCAAAATCAGACTTGACACCAGAGAGGCTGAATACCGCACTGAGTCAATGCGGTCTTAGCCTCTCTGGTCTCAACACTCTGTCTGATTTTGGATTTTTTTTTTTTTTTTCCAAAATCAGATTTGACACCAGAGAGGCTGAATACCGCACTGAGTCAATGCGGTCTTAGCCTCTCTGGTCTCAAACACTGTCTGATTTTGGATTATTATTTTTTTTTTCCAAAATCAGACTTGACACCAGAGAGGCTGAATACCGCACTGAGTCAATGCGGTCTTAGCCTCTCTGGTGTCAACACTCTGTCTGATTTTGGATTTTTTTTTTTTTTTTCCAAAATCAGACTTGACACCAGAGAGGCTGAATACCGCACTGAGTCAATGCGGTCTTAGCCTCTCTGGTGTCAACACTCTGTCTGATTTTGGATTTTTTTTTTTTTTTTCCAAAATCAGACTTGACACCCAGAGAGGCTGAATACCGCACTGAGTCAATGCGGTCTTAGCCTCTCTGGTGTCAACACTCTGTCTGATTTTGGATTTTTTTGTTTTTTTCCAAAATCAGACTTGACACCAGAGAGGCTGAATACCGCACTGAGTCAATGCGGTCTTAGCCTCTCTGGTCTCAACACTCTGTCTGATTTTGGATTTTTTTTTTTTTTTTATAAAATCAGACTTGACACCAGAGAGGCTGAATACCGCACTGAGTCAATGCGGTCTTAGCCTCTCTGGTCTCAACACTCTGTCTGATTTTGGATTTTTTTTTTTTTTTTTTCCAAATCAGACTTGACACCAGAGAGGCTGAATACCGCACTGAGTCAATGCGGTCTTAGCCTCTCTGGTGTCAACACTCTGTCTGATTTTGGATTTTTTTTTTTTTTTCCAAAATCAGACTTGACACCAGAGAGGCTGAATACCGCACTGAGTCAATGCGGTCTTAGCCTCTCTGGTGTCAACACTCTGTCTGATTTTGGATTTTTTTTTTTTTTTTTCCAAAATCAGACTTGACACCAGAGAGGCTGAATACCGCACTGAGTCAATGCGGTCTTAGCCTCTCTGGTCTCAACACTCTGTCTGATTTTGGATTTTTTTTTTTTTTTTTTTCCAAAATCAGACTTGACACCAGAGAGGCTGAATACCGCACTGAGTCAATGCGGTCTTAGCCTCTCTGGTGTCAACACTCTGTCTGATTTTGGGATTTTTTTTTTTTTTTTCCAAAATCAGACTTGACACCAGAGAGGCTGAATACCGCACTGAGTCAATGCGGTCTTAGCCTCTCTGGTGTCAACACTCTGTCTGATTTTGGATTTTTTTTTTTTTTTTTCCAAAATCAGACTTGACACCAGAGAGGCTGAATACCGCACTGAGTCAATGCGGTCTTAGCCTCTCTGGTCTCAACACTCTGTCTGATTTTGGATTTTTTTTTTTTTTTTTCAAAAATCAGACTTGACACCAGAGAGGCTGAATACCGCACTGAGTCAATGCGGTCTTAGCCTCTCTGGTGTCAACACTCTGTCTGATTTTGGATTTTTTTTTTTTTTTTCCAAAATCAGACTTGACACCAAGAGAGGCTGAATACCGCACTGAGTCAATGCGGTCTTAGCCTCTCTGGTCTCAACACACTGTCTGATTTTGGATTTTTTTTTTTTTTTTCCAAAATCAGACTTGACACCAGAGAGGCTGAATACCGCACTGAGTCAATGCGGTCTTAGCCTCTCTGGTGTCAACACTCTGTCTGATTTTGGATTTTTTTTTTTTTTCCAAAATCAGACTTGACACCAGAGAGGCTGAATACCGCACTGAGTCAATGCGGTCTTAGCCTCTCTGGTGTCAACACTCTGTCTGATTTTGGATTTTTTTTTTTTTTTCCAAAATCAGCCTTGACACCAGAGAGGCTGAATACCGCACTGAGTCAATGCGGTCTTAGCCTCTCTGGTGTCAACACTCTGTCTGATTTTGGATTTTTTTTTTTTTTTTTCAAAATCAGACTTGACACGAGAGAGGCTGAATACCGCACTGAGTCAATGCGGTCTTAGCCTCTCTGGTGTCAACACTCTGTCTGATTTTGGATTTTTTTTTTTTTTTCCAAAATCAGACTTGACACCAGAGAGGCTGAATACCGCACTGAGTCAATGCGGTCTTAGCCTCTCTGTGTCATACACTCTGTCTGATTTTGGATTTTTTTT